>NC_091306.1:5201454-5501454 GCF_038502225.1 Cherax quadricarinatus | reverse complement strand
TTCTCCTGAACCCAGGCCTACATGTTCTCCTGGACCCAGACCTACATGTTCTCCTGGACCCAGGCCTACATGTTCTCCTGGACCGAGGCCTACATGTTCTCTTGGACCCATGCCTACATGTTCTCCTGGACCCATGCCTACATGTTCTACTGGACCGAGGCCTACATGTTCTCTTGGACCCAGGCCTACATGTTCTCTTGGACCCAGGCCTACATGTTCTCTTGGACCCAGGCCTACATGTTCTCTTGGACCCATGCCTACATGTTCTACTGGACCGAGGCCCACATGTTCTCTTGGACCCAGGCCTACATGTTCTCTTGGACCCATGCCTACATGTTCTCCTGGACCAAGGCCTACATGTTCTCCTGGACCCAGACCTGCATGTTCTCTTGGACCCATGCCTACATGTTCTCCTGGACCCATGCCTACATGTTCTCTTGGACCCAGGCCTACATGTTCTCTTGGACCCATGCCTACATGTTCTACTGGACCGAGGCCCACATGTTCTCTTGGACCCAGGCCTACATGTTCTCTTGGACCCATGCCTACATGTTCTCCTGGACCAAGGCCTACATGTTCTCCTGGACCCAGACCTACATGTTCTCTTGGACCCAGGCCTACATGTTCTCTTGGACCCTGGCCTAAATGTTCTCCTGGATCCAGGCCCACATGTTCTCTTGGACCCAGGCCTACATTTTCTCTTGGACCCAGGCCTACATGTTTTCCTGGACCCAGGCCCAAATGTTCTCTTAAACCCAGGCCTACATGTTCTCTTGGACCGAGGCCTACATGTTTTCTTGGACCCAGGCCTACATGTTCTGCTGGACCCAGGCCCACATGTTCTCTTGAACCCAGGCCTACATGTTCTCTTGGACACAGGCCTACATGTTCTCTTGGACCCAGGCTTACATGTTCTCTTGGACCCAGGCCTACATGTTCTCTTGGACCTAGGCCTACATATTCTCTTGGACCCAGGCCTACATGTTCTCTTGGACCCAGGCCTACATGTTCTCTTGGACCTAGGCCTACATGTTCTCTTTGACCCTGGCCTACATGTTCTCTTGGACCCAGGCCTACATGTTCTCTTTGACCCAGGCCTACATGTTCTCTTGGACCTAGGCCTACATGTTCTCTTGGACCCAGGCCTGCATGTTCTCTTGGACCCAGGCCTACATGTTCTCTTGGACCCAGGCCTACATGTTCTCTTGGACCCAGGCGTACATGTTCTCTTGGACGCAGGCCTACATGTTCTCTTGGATGCAGGCCTACATGCTCTCTTGGACCCAGGCCTACATGTTCTCTTGGACCCAGGCCTACATGTTCTCTTGGACCCAGGCCTACATGTTCTCTTGGACGCAGGCCTACATGTTCTCTTGGACCCAGGCCTACATGTTCTCTTGGACCCAGGCCTACATGTTCTCTCGGACGCAGGCCTATATGTTCTCTTGGTCGCAGTCCTACATGTTCTCTTGGACCCAGGCCTACATGTTCTCTTGGACGCAGGACTATATGTTCTCTTGGTCGCAGTCCTACATGTTCTCTTGGACGCAGGCCTACATGTTCTATTGGACCCAGGCCTACATACTCTGTTTGTTAGGTAAGACACATATGCAACAGTTAGGTATCTTTATTTCGAAACGTTTCGCCTACACTGGTAGGCTTCTTCAGTCGAGTACAGAAAAGTTGATAGAAGCAGAAGATACTTGAAGACGATGTAATCAGTCCATCACCCTTAAAGTTTTGAGGTGGTCAGTCCCTCAGTCTGAAGAAGAGCATTGTTCCGTTGTCTGAAACAATATGAAGTTGAAGTGACAGGATGGAGCTTATATAGTGCCAGGAGGTGAGACGTAGGTTGCTTTGGGAGGGCAGGTCCCTCTCAAACCCAGCCGTTCTCACTAGTAGTTGTTGTCGAAGTTGATGGTCTGTACCAAGATACCCTTGTGTTGCAGTGTCTGACAGAATGAACATTAAAATGGTATAAAATACCGACAGATTGTTAGGTAAGACACATATGCAACAGTTAGGTATCTTTATTTCGAAACGTTTCGCCTTCAAGTATCTTCTGCTTCTATCAACTTTTCTGTACTCGACTGAAGAAGCCTACTGTGTAGGCGAAACGTTTCGAAATAAAGATACCTAACTGTTGCATATGTGTCTTACCTAACAATCTGTCGGTATTTTATACCATTTTAATGTTCATTCTGTCAGACACTGCAACACAAGGGTATCTTGGTACAGACCATCAACTTCGACAACAACTACTAGTGAGAACGGCTGGGTTTGAGAGGGACCTGCCCTCCCAAAGCAACCTACGTCTCACCTCCTGGCACTATATAAGCTCCATCCTGTCACTTCAACTTCATATTGTTTCAGACAACGGAACAATGCTCTTCTCCAGACTGAGGGACTGACCACCTCAAAACTTTAAGGGTGATGGACTGATTACATCGTCTTCAAGTATCTTCTGCTTCTATCAACTTTTCTGTACTCGACTGAAGAAGCCTACTGTGTAGGCGAAACGTTTCGAAATAAAGATACCTAACTGTTGCATATGTGTCTTACCTAACAATCTGTCGGTATTTTATACCATTTTAATGTTCATTCTGTCAGACACTGCAACACAAGGGTATCTTGGTACAGACCATCAACTTCGACAACAACTACTAGTGAGAACGGCTGGGTTTGAGAGGGACCTGCCCTCCCAAAGCAACCTACGTCTCACCTCCTGGCACTATATAAGCTCCATCCTGTCACTTCAACTTCATATTGTTTCAGACAACGGAACAATGCTCTTCTCCAGACTGAGGGACTGACCACCTCAAAACTTTAAGGGTGATGGACTGATTACATCGTCTTCAAGTATCTTCTGCTTCTATCAACTTTTCTGTACTCGACTGAAGAAGCCTACTGTGTAGGCGAAACGTTTCGAAATAAAGATACCTAACTGTTGCATATGTGTCTTACCTAACAATCTGTCGGTATTTTATACCATTTTAATGTTCATTCTGTCAGACACTGCAACACAAGGGTATCTTGGTACAGACCATCAACTTCGACAACAACTACTAGTGAGAACGGCTGGGTTTGAGAGGGACCTGCCCTCCCAAAGCAACCTACGTCTCACCTCCTGGCACTATATAAGCTCCATCCTGTCACTTCAACTTCATATTGTTTCAGACAACGGAACAATGCTCTTCTCCAGACTGAGGGACTGACCACCTCAAAACTTTAAGGGTGATGGACTGATTACATCGTCTTCAAGTATCTTCTGCTTCTATCAACTTTTCTGTACTCGACTGAAGAAGCCTACTGTGTAGGCGAAACGTTTCGAAATAAAGATACCTAACTGTTGCATATGTGTCTTACCTAACAATCTGTCGGTATTTTATACCATTTTAATGTTCATTCTGTCAGACACTGCAACACAAGGGTATCTTGGTACAGACCATCAACTTCGACAACAACTACTAGTGAGAACGGCTGGGTTTGAGAGGGACCTGCCCTCCCAAAGCAACCTACGTCTCACCTCCTGGCACTATATAAGCTCCATCCTGTCACTTCAACTTCATATTGTTTCAGACAACGGAACAATGCTCTTCTCCAGACTGAGGGACTGACCACCTCAAAACTTTAAGGGTGATGGACTGATTACATCGTCTTCAAGTATCTTCTGCTTCTATCAACTTTTCTGTACTCGACTGAAGAAGCCTACTGTGTAGGCGAAACGTTTCGAAATAAAGATACCTAACTGTTGCATATGTGTCTTACCTAACAATCTGTCGGTATTTTATACCATTTTAATGTTCATTCTGTCAGACACTGCAACACAAGGGTATCTTGGTACAGACCATCAACTTCGACAACAACTACTAGTGAGAACGGCTGGGTTTGAGAGGGACCTGCCCTCCCAAAGCAACCTACGTCTCACCTCCTGGCACTATATAAGCTCCATCCTGTCACTTCAACTTCATATTGTTTCAGACAACGGAACAATGCTCTTCTCCAGACTGAGGGACTGACCACCTCAAAACTTTAAGGGTGATGGACTGATTACATCGTCTTCAAGTATCTTCTGCTTCTATCAACTTTTCTGTACTCGACTGAAGAAGCCTACTGTGTAGGCGAAACGTTTCGAAATAAAGATACCTAACTGTTGCATATGTGTCTTACCTAACAATCTGTCGGTATTTTATACCATTTTAATGTTCATTCTGTCAGACACTGCAACACAAGGGTATCTTGGTACAGACCATCAACTTCGACAACAACTACTAGTGAGAACGGCTGGGTTTGAGAGGGACCTGCCCTCCCAAAGCAACCTACGTCTCACCTCCTGGCACTATATAAGCTCCATCCTGTCACTTCAACTTCATATTGTTTCAGACAACGGAACAATGCTCTTCTCCAGACTGAGGGACTGACCACCTCAAAACTTTAAGGGTGATGGACTGATTACATCGTCTTCAAGTATCTTCTGCTTCTATCAACTTTTCTGTACTCGACTGAAGAAGCCTACTGTGTAGGCGAAACGTTTCGAAATAAAGATACCTAACTGTTGCATATGTGTCTTACCTAACAATCTGTCGGTATTTTATACCATTTTAATGTTCATTCTGTCAGACACTGCAACACAAGGGTATCTTGGTACAGACCATCAACTTCGACAACAACTACTAGTGAGAACGGCTGGGTTTGAGAGGGACCTGCCCTCCCAAAGCAACCTACGTCTCACCTCCTGGCACTATATAAGCTCCATCCTGTCACTTCAACTTCATATTGTTTCAGACAACGGAACAATGCTCTTCTCCAGACTGAGGGACTGACCACCTCAAAACTTTAAGGGTGATGGACTGATTACATCGTCTTCAAGTATCTTCTGCTTCTATCAACTTTTCTGTACTCGACTGAAGAAGCCTACTGTGTAGGCGAAACGTTTCGAAATAAAGATACCTAACTGTTGCATATGTGTCTTACCTAACAATCTGTCGGTATTTTATACCATTTTAATGTTCATTCTGTCAGACACTGCAACACAAGGGTATCTTGGTACAGACCATCAACTTCGACAACAACTACTAGTGAGAACGGCTGGGTTTGAGAGGGACCTGCCCTCCCAAAGCAACCTACGTCTCACCTCCTGGCACTATATAAGCTCCATCCTGTCACTTCAACTTCATATTGTTTCAGACAACGGAACAATGCTCTTCTCCAGACTGAGGGACTGACCACCTCAAAACTTTAAGGGTGATGGACTGATTACATCGTCTTCAAGTATCTTCTGCTTCTATCAACTTTTCTGTACTCGACTGAAGAAGCCTACTGTGTAGGCGAAACGTTTCGAAATAAAGATACCTAACTGTTGCATATGTGTCTTACCTAACAATCTGTCGGTATTTTATACCATTTTAATGTCAAGTAAACCAATTCCTAATCGATATAAGCTGGGAAGATATACTAAGCAACACACACCCCAACTTATGCCTAGAACAGATTAACTCGGTGGCACTCGATGTTTGCACAAGGCTTATTCCTCTAAGAAAAAGGAGGAGTAGATGTAAAATAGAAAGAGACAGGCGCTCCCTTTACAGGCGACGGAAAAGAATAACAGAGTGGCTAAAAGAGGTCAATATATCTGAAATGCGTAGGGAGACACTGGTCAGAGAAATAGCAAGCATCGAACTTAAGCTAAAAGAATCCTTTAGGAGTCAGGAATCGCGGGAAGAACTAAAAGCCATAAATGAAATCGAAAGAAACCCAAAGTATTTCTTCTCCTATGCCAAATCAAAATCGAGAACAACGTCCAGTATTGGGCTCCTACTTAAACAAGATGGGTCCTACACAGATGACAGCAAGGAAATGAGTGAGCTACTCAAGTCCCAGTATGACTCAGTTTTTAGCAAGCCGCTAACCAGACTGAGAGTCGAAGATCAAAATGAATTTTTTATGAGAGAGCCACAAAATTTGATTAACACAAGCCTATCCGATGTTATCCTGACGCCAAATGACTTCGAACAGGCGATAAATGACATGCCCATGCACTCTGCCCCAGGGCCAGACTCATGGAACTCTGTGTTCATCAAGAACTGCAAGAAGCCCCTATCACGAGCCTTTTCCATCCTATGGAGAGGGAGCATGGACACGGGGGTCGTCCCACAGTTACTAAAAACAAAAGACATAGCCCCACTCCACAAAGGGGGCAGTAAAGCAACAGCAAAGAACTACAGACCAATAGCACTAACATCCCATATCATAAAAATCTTTGAAAGGGTCCTAAGAAGCAAGATCACCACCCATCTAGAAACCCATCAGTTACACAACCCAGGGCAACATGGGTTTAGAACAGGTCGCTCCTGTCTGTCTCAACTATTGGATCACTACGACAAGGTCCTAAATGCACTAGAAGACAAAAAGAATGCAGATGTAATATATACAGACTTTGCAAAAGCCTTCGACAAGTGTGACCATGGCGTAATAGCGCACAAAATGCGTGCTAAAGGAATAACAGGAAAAGTCGGTCGCTGGATCTATAATTTCCTCACTAACAGAACACAGAGAGTAGTCGTCAACAGAGTAAAGTCCGAGGCAGCTACGGTGAAAAGCTCTGTTCCACAAGGCACAGTACTTGCTCCCATCTTGTTCCTCATCCTCATATCCGACATAGACAAGGATGTCAGCCATAGCACCGTGTCTTCCTTTGCAGATGACACCCGAATCTGCATGATGTCTTCCATTGCAGACACTGCAAGGCTCCAGGCGGACATCAACCAAATCTTTCAGTGGGCTGCAGAAAACAATATGAAGTTCAACGATGAGAAATTTCAATTACTCAGATATGGTAAACATGAGGAAATTAAATCTTCATCAGAGTACAAAACAAATTCTGGCCACAAAATAGAGCGAAACACCAACGTCAAAGACCTGGGAGTGATCATGTCGGAGGATCTCACCTTCAAGGACCATAACATTGTATCAATCGCATATGCTAGAAAAATGACAGGATGGATAATGAGAACCTTCAAAACTAGGGAGGCCAAGCCCATGATGACACTCTTCAGGTCACTTGTTCTATCTAGGCTGGAATATTGCTGCACACTAACAGCACCTTTCAAGGCAGGTGAAATTGCCGACCTAGAAAATGTACAGAGAACTTTCACGGCGCGCATAACGGAGATAAAACACCTCAATTACTGGGAGCGCTTGAGGTTCCTAAACCTGTATTCCCTGGAACGCAGGAGGGAGAGATACATGATTATATACACCTGGAAAATCCTAGAGGGACTAGTACCGAACTTGCACACGAAAATCACTCACTACGAAAGCAAAAGACTTGGCAGACGATGCACCATCCCCCCAATGAAAAGCAGGGGTGTCACTAGCACGTTAAGAGACCATACAATAAGTGTCAGGGGCCCGAGACTGTTCAACTGCCTCCCAGCACACATAAGGGGGATTACCAACAGACCCCTGGCAGTCTTCAAGCTGGCACTGGACAAGCACCTAAAGTCAGTTCCTGATCAGCCGGGCTGTGGCTCGTACGTTGGTTTGCGTGCAGCCAGCAGCAACAGCCTGGTTGATCAGGTTCTGATCCACCAGGAGGCCTGGTCACAGACCGGGCCGCGGGGGCGTTGACCCCCGGAACTCTCTCCAGGTAAACTCCAGAGTACCATGAAGAGCAAGTGTAGTCCATATGACACTGGATAAGGGCTAGACATAGGGTCCTGCCACCCTCAATAGGTAGACACTGTGCTTGTCTGTAGAGGAACTTCAGTCTGACATTCGCTTTCTTTACTACACTGTTCCCTATGAGTTCTCCTGACATCTTCTTCTTCTTCTTCTTCTTCTTCTTCTTCTTCTTCTTCTTCTTCTTCTTCTTCTTCTTCTTCTTCTTCTTCTTCTTCTTCTTCTTCTTCTTCTTATTATTATTATTATTATTATTATTATTGTTATTATTATTATTATTATTAATATTATTATTATTATTATTATTATTATTATTATTATTATTATTATTATTATTATTCCCTTGAAAGCGCTAAACCCATAGGAGGTCGTGCAACCATTAATAGTTTAGTGCTTCTTTTCGATTATATTAATAATAATAACAACAACCATTAATAGAAGATCATGAGAATTCATTCGAGAAATGAGAGGGGTTAGTTTAGTTAGTTTAATATGTTTATTATGCACCCCATACCCATCCTGTGGGCGGTAGTCAAAAGATTACAGAGGTACATAATTGGTCCAGGGACTGGACTCCAAAGTTTTGATAGCTGAGCAAGTTACAGAGGCAATGAACTCACAATTTACAAAGGTAATGAACTCACAATTTACAAAGGTAATGAACTCACAATTTACAAAGGTAATGAACTCACAATTTACAAAGGTAATGAACTCCAGGTAAGTCTGGTCACAATCATGACAAGTTACAAAGGTATATACAGATTACAGAGGTACGTAATGGGTCCAGGGACTGGGCCCCCAAAGTTTTGATAGCTGAACTAGGTACTACCTCCAATTTTTTGGGGGGTCGAGAGCAACACTAATAGAATGGTTTACATGTCTGCAATAAGCTCCACTATTCTGAAATTATTAATGTACCTTTGTTTTAAACTTGGTGAAATTATTATAATCATGGAGGAGTGCTAAACCCATAGGATTATACAGCACATCGGGGGGGGGGGGGGGAATGGAAGGTATTCAGGCTCAATTCAAGGAACCGGAGCACAGTTCCAATTCCCTAAATCAAGAGCCCCTCATCAGCATCAAGGAACCTCCCTTGAGGGGAAACTTGGTGAAAGAAGTCTACATGTATCTATACTTCTTGTGAATATAAGCTAGCAAAACATATATTTTAAAATTTATAAGCTTCTTATATAGTAAATCTTGCAGGTGTCATGTAGTAAGTGTTACTAAAAAATAAATCTATACATATTTAAATATAACAGAAAAATATAATTAAAAAAGATGAATTACCTGACTGGTAAGTGAATGACGTAAATAATGAAAACCTATTTTGTTTCTAATATATTTTTAAATTGCATATATTTTTCTTATAATTTAATACTGTATAGGTTAATATATCCAGTAAACAACTAATTTTCTTTATTTTTTCAAAAGAATGCATTTTTATGTTATTGTTGTATTAATATATAGTTTAGGTGTTGAGTTGGTGTGCAGCAGCTGACTGAGAGTAAACAATCAGTGTTGGCAGCAGCAGGTAGTGTCTGTAGCAGCTGTGATCATGGCCAGTCCTAGAACAAGACGTGTGTTGGCCGAAATTAAGCCCAAAGATGAGAATAGTGTGAGTACAGATGACTTAACTAAAGCACTTGAAGGTATTGAGCTTCTCAAGGTGATATTTACCACTCAGTCGGAAGTGGGTTATTACCGTTGTTGACGAGGTCAAGGCTGAAATTATAATTTGACCTACTTCTGGTCTGTACCGTAAATAAAGGTCAAGCTCTTGTCAGTTTCTTTGTTGTGTAAATAAGGGAGTAACTATTATTTAATGCCTTTCAAAGGATATAGGTGCCTTAATGCTCATGGCATTAAAGGTTATCCTAGGTAATTCACACTATGATAATTGTACTTGTGTACATGTGCTTAAATAAACTTAATGAAGGGCTTTTGAAGCAAGAAATTGTATTTATTATTTCATATCTCTGCATATACAAAATATGCAATAATCAGAATGCAAATGGAATGCATGCATTTTGGGAAAAACTTAAAGCTAGTATCAAGAACCACAGTTTTAGTTTTTATTGTTCAAGGGTTCTGTTACAAAGTATTTACAAAGATGAAAAATATAATTCATAAAATAAAAAAAAAATAATTGTTTAGTTATAAAAGGGCAAGGGGAACTAATTAATGAACTTGTAATCCCCTCAAGGGAGGTTCCTTGATGCTGGTGAGGGGCTCTTGATCTAGGGAATTGGATCTGTGCTCCAGTTCCCTGAACTAAGCCTTAATGCCTTCCATCTTCCTCCACAGGTATTGTATAATCCTACGGGTTTAGCGCTCCCCATGAATACCAGAATGACATGGGCCTTCAGATCATTTTATGTTTTGTACTGTAATTTTGAAATAAAGGTTTGTGACTACTTGTATTTGTATAATTAAATTTACTGTAAGTTATCTGAAGGTTATTTCAGCCAACATGGATATAATTTAAACACAATAATTTTTCTCTGTAAAATTTTCAATGCAACAGTTATGTCTGAATGAAGGGAATTGAAACAAGGAATACTGTAGGATGAATAATGGATGAATACTCGACAAACTGTTGTTATCATGACTTACATTAAGATAAGGAGATGTTTTTTAACAGTAGCTTTGATGTGACTGGCAGAGAGGGAAACTTTGGAATATGGCAGAAAGTTCCAAATTTTGAGGCCTTTCATGAGCATTGAGTTTTACATGGGTCGAGTCATACATGGGAATATCAAAAGTATTTATATTTTGCATTGTGGCTATGAGTTCTGTTGCAGCTATCCAGGAAGAGTTTCAGGTCAAGGTTTGTATTTGTATTGATTGTCTTGTATATATAGTATGTGCCGTAGTTTAAAGTGAATGTTTTGTATGCTGAGTAAGTTTTAAATTTTTGAAGAGGAGGGGTGTGTTGTCTATCACTTGAGTGATTATTCATACAGCAATTTTTTGATGAGTTATTATTAGCTTTGGTGGTTTGCTGTGTTAGATCCCCAGGTACAAATACCATAGGTGCAGGAAGAATAGGTTAGAAAATAGTACAGAGAAATTAATGCTGTTTCAGGCACATTGTAATGTATCTTACAGAGGATGCCCACTGTTTTAGAGACCTGCTTGGTTATGTGCTGTATGTGAGTGTTGAATTTTAACTTGCAGTCAAGGTATACCCTTAAAAATTTTCCTTCATTTTGTTTTACAGTAAGTGAATAATTTATTTTTTATATCGAGTTATACATTTATAGCTGTTTACAAATGTCTTGTAGAATGTCATGTCATTATTATGAGTAAGTCTATTGGTGGTCATCCAGGTAGCTCACCCTTAACTCTTTCAGGGTCGCCAGGCCCTCTCCGAGACTTGTTCTCAGGGTTGCCAAATTAAAAAAAAAAAAACAAAGAAAAATTATGTTTTCTTATGAAAAGATAGAGAATCTTTTCCCGATGTTTTCGCATCGGCGATTTTGCCCACTTTGAGCCCTATTTTCGGCCAATTCCAGTGTACTAGTCAACAAAAATCATAACTATTTCGCTAGAACTCCATTTTTTCTATCGAATGAGTACAAGAAACCACCCATTTACCGATTTCAACTATCCAATAAAGTGATCAGAATTTAGCAATTTTGCCAATTTCACACAAATTTCAAAAGATGCCAATTTCCAAATAGGGTTCAGAATAAACAAGAAAGACATTCCTGGCACTAAAATAACATTTCCTCTGTTCATTAGTCATGTCCCCACTCCCCTCTTACATTCTTTTGCTTTCCACTTTGAACTTTTATTCTCACAAAAAAATAGAAGAATTACTGTTATGCAGACTACTGCATTAGTGTTGAAATGGTATAAATAATATCAGCGCACTTGTGAAAGAATATTAGACTCGCCATTTGACGCGTATTGGATGCGTAGCATGATTTGTTTACTTTTGAACTTTGGTAAAAATCGAACATTTCTGCTACTTTGAGCTCAATTTCAAGGTACTTTTCATTGTAAAACCAGTCAATATCATCTCAATTTCTGTAATATGTCTTCCATTCTATAAAATGAGGCCAGGAAAACTAGAATACAACAAAAAATACCATACAAAAATACAGTGCAAAGTCGCTGTTTTAATCCAAAAACATGGTCAGTTTTTATTTTCTCGTTACGCACTGTGTGCTGCAGGATTTTTTTTTTTTATACTGCGCACACTGACCACATAGGCCCATTCTTTCATATGTAGGCCTACCAGTTTTCTCTCACTAGATTTGAGGGCGCTAGAATTTAGGCGTACTAGTACGTCAAAAACCCTGGTGCCTAAGCTGTACTAGTACGTCCGAAATGCTGAAAGGGAAGAGAAGAGAGAAACCAGGTCTGAATGGGAGATGTCAAAAGTTATCTGCAAACAAAACAGGTTTAAGCACCTGAAATGCATTGGGAAGGTCATTGATGTAGATTAGTAAAAGCAGAGGGGCAAGGGCACTTCCCTGATGCATCTCTTGTGTTAATAGGTCAAGTTGACGAGGTTGTTAGTGGTGGAGACACGTTAGTGTCTGCAGTTGTGGTTTTAAAGTAATGTCCTAATTTTAGAAGCAGGATGTGGTTTAATATAGAAAGCTTTTCTAAGGTCTCTGAGAGGTCTTAGGATATTTTCTGTTTTAAGATGAATAAATTAGTTCAAGCATCTTCATTACATCATTATTTTCGCTTTTTCCTGGCCTGAAACCAAAGTGTCGGAGGTTAAGTATGTTGTGGAACACTAAGAAAGAACAAATTATTTATGAATTAGTTTTTCAAAGATTTTAAATTACAATTGCAAGTTATATATTAGCCTGTAATTGCTGACATCAGGCGAGTCTCTTTTATGTATTTGGGTAACCCTTGGTATCTTAAGTATGGTTGGAAAAGTTTTGGTTTCTAATTTGTTGAGCAATGTTGCAATGGTGGGGGGTAGCACATAAGCTGCTTTCATATACATTAATAACATCAAATTAGCTAAGTTTTCTGTCTTATTTTTCAGCTAATTTATAATTATCAAAGCAGCATCATTTGGCTTAGTTGGGGGATAGATATAGAATTCTAGCTTGGCATACTTGAATCTAACCTAATCACTTTCCATTACCCAGGCATTGTATGGTCTCTGGGTTTAGTGTTTCTCTGCGAATACAATAATATAGTAGTTTAATGCCCTGGCATAATGTAGTGGATCATGGTACTGAAGTGACTGTGGGCACAGTAATGATGAACCTATAATTCAGTGTAATTCTAGGATAAATATTGCAGTAGGTATTTTTTCAGTTACTTTTGTTTTTTACTGACATGATGTGATTTCTACAGAAGACTGTTTTTAAATAAATTACAATAGATTGGATTGTTAACTTGATAACATTTGTAAATATAAATATGTATTGTATTAACCATTTTATAATTGTATGATATCCTGAGCAAAATCATATATTTTTTATTATTTTGACTATATGAAATTTGAGAGAAAATTAAGGTATATTACTTACATACTAGATGATTGTGATCAACACCTGACTTGCTGACAGGCAAAAGAGAATTTACATAAATGAGAGTTAAATCAAAATGATGATCAATCAGTGGAGGGATTTTGATGCCCTCCACCCATGTTGGCACCTCTTAACATACACCAGTCTGTTCTAAATTTACATGTCTGTACTTTTTCTGTTTGCTTGAAACTGTGACATACATGTATTTCTTCAGAGTTGGCACTCTACTGTCAAAGCTGGATATGGCAGACTGGCACCTCTTTGCATTTTGAGTGCAGGTTATGTATGCTCTCTGACATTCCATCATGTTCACGGGGCCTTCTACAATTTGGTGGAAGTCATCTTGGGAAGAAAAGAGGCTGCATTTCTCTGCTATGCAAACAAATGCAAAACATAAGAGCTATAAAAGGCAAACTTTGTGAATGAGAGGCTTTCTGTGTGAAAGGAAAATGCAAACAGTGGTAAAGGATGAATGCCCTCATTCAGTGTTGCAGAAGGGTGTCATACAGTGGTGCTTTCTAATTTAATGTTTTTAGTTTGCTTAAATAACCTGCCAGAAGGATTATCAAACTAGAGTATATGAACATATTTGCAGATATGCAAACATTCTGTGAAAAATAAGCAACAAAAATGTCTTGCTGGTAAATCCCTGCATGACATAGATTAGAGAAAATTGTGAAAAGTGGATGATGGAATGTGTGGATGTGTGTATTGTAATAGAATAGACCACATGAAAAGTAGGATTGTGCAATAAAATGCAGTTGCAGTATTTTTAAGTGTCAGGCAAAGAGAGTAACTTAAGAGATATCAGTAACAAAAGCAGATTACTGTACACTTTTAAATTTTGAAATAGACTTTAGATAATATGTTGATGGGTAAATCCTAAAGTTATTCATAACATAGGGTTCATGAAGGACATCAGTATATGAAAAAAACTATGGAGAGGTGATATGTCCATACCTTAAAAAAATAAAAGACTAGGTAGGAATAGTCTAAAGCTGAGCTACAAAATAGCTTTCAGAGCTTAAAAATATGAGTTATAGAGAAAGGCTAAAAATAACCATATTTAAAATATGCAGTATATTGAATATAAAGATTGATAATAAGAGTAGATATGGAAGATTTCTTTAAACACCATCAACAGGGAAAATAAGAGGCCATGGTTATAAATTGAAAAAGTAGTAAAAGAAAGGGGGTGGCTTAAAAAAGATGGTACAGTAGTATGTTCCATGGCTACTGGAAATAAAAAATATTACTGCATATGATAAATTAAATATTAAAGAAGGGGCACGTGAGCATTGCTTTGTCCATATACTGTGGCTACAGTTAGGTAAAAATCATATAAGCAACTCCAGGAGCTAAGACTATTCACCCGCAAATGCAAATTGGTGGGTATATTTGCTCACGTACACCATCTGTCGCTGTAATTTTTATGTACAATGCAGTGTAGATATGAAATCAGTGATTTGGAGATTCTTTGCTTTTTCATATTTACTGTATATAAAAATTAAATGTGCTCTTTGGG
Organism: Cherax quadricarinatus; assembly: GCF_038502225.1. Classification (NCBI taxonomy): domain Eukaryota; kingdom Metazoa; phylum Arthropoda; class Malacostraca; order Decapoda; family Parastacidae; genus Cherax; species Cherax quadricarinatus. The sequence goes on along the minus strand of NC_091306.1, from coordinate 5,486,736 downwards.
TACATTAGCACAATTAATGTAAGCTCTGTTATGTTTTTTCTTCATAACAGCAATGTTTTGAGTGTGGGGCCCCCAACCCCCAGTGGGCATCGGTGTCTTATGGAATTTGGATATGTCTTGAGTGCTCAGGAAAGCACCGTGGTCTTGGCGTACACTTATCATTTGTTCGTTCAGTCACCATGGACAAGTGGAAGGACAATGAACTGGAAAAGATGAAGGTGAGTAAAGTACATATGATAGGCTAGTTGAAGTACATTTACTGCTGCTCTATTCAAATGCTTTGTGAACTAGCCTTGAAATGAGTGCTTGAATTTTGATTAAGGATTGCATTTCTAGATACAGTGCAGTAGTACTGTATTTGCTATAGAAAAGTTAAGAAAATTATGTTATCATTTTAGTTATCAATTATTGCTATACAATAGAACCTCAAAAATTGAACGTATCACATATCGAACGTTTCGAAAATAGGACCATTTTTTCAGACAAACTTGTGTCCCTATTATCAAATGCGCCCCTATTTTCGGACTGCCATGAGCAGTCTAGCTTTGTTTATGCTTGAGGGAACACTAACCTGCACTCTCATTCATGCATTTTACGATTATTTCGTTGTGTTTAGTGCTTTTGGGACTGTGAAATAAGCTGCCATGGGCCCAAAGAAACTTGCCAGTGGTACCCCTGTGGTAAAGAAAGTGAGAAACACCATAGATGTGAAGAAGGAAATAATACAGAAGTATGAGAGTGGTGTGAGACTTGTTGAGCTTGCCAGGATGTATGGGAAAAACAAGTCGACCATCGGTTCTATCCTGTCAAAGAAAGAACAAATCAAGGAAGCTGATGTTGCGAAAGGTGTTAATATAGGAAGTGGATGAGGTGCCTTCTTCAAAGATTAAGGAGATTTGTGCCAAGTGGAATGATGTCCAAATGTTTGTGCAGAAGTACCACCCTGAGCAAGCTGAAACAAGCCATCTTTGCAACAAGTTCAGTGACAGAACCATGTCCCATTTTAGGGAAATGTTAAAGAGGCACCAGAAACAGAGGACTGTGGACAGTTATTTTGTGAGACAGGGGTCCAGTGACTCTCAAGCTGGTCCTAGTGGCATTAAAAGACAGAGAAGGGAAGTAACCCCAGAGAGGGCTTTACCTGAAGTCCTCATGGAGGGGAATTCTCCTTCCAAACACTAACCCCAACTCCCTCTCTCTTCCTCCCTATCTTCCAGATGCCATCACCAATCTTCAATAAAGGTAAGTAAAAATGTTATTTTATATGTATTGCTATATGTACATAATTAAAAACTATAGTATTTGTTGTATGTAAAACTGTAATTAATCTCTATAAAATGTATTTTTTATGTGAATATTTTTGGGTTTCTGGAACGGATTAATTGTATTTCCATTATTTCTTATGGGAAATATTGCTTCGAATTTCAGATTTTTCGAATTTAGAACTAGCTCCTGGAACAGATTAAGTTCGATTTTTGAGGTTCCACTGTATACATTATACAGTATGTATACAGTATATTTTATCTTTTGATGTACAAATTGTGTATTTGTCACAGACCAAAATGTGCAAGATTTACAAAGCTACTATGGAGCATTTTGAAAAAGATGGAAACTGTATTCTCAAAATTGTTACTTAGAACTCACAATAATTTTATATTCAGAATTACTTCATAACCCTCTAAGTTTGGAAAATGTCAGCAGATTTTTGTTTGTGACTTACCATAAAGCCCTTGGGGAATTATTGTAGTAATTTGGTTAGACATGAGATGACTGAGCATCCTCATGTTACCATTATCCATTGTATGTTATAACTTTATAGTACACTAGTGGATCACAAAAGTAAATGTTATAAGCTAGCAAGTGCTGTAATGCAAAGCACAATTATTTTTTTTTAAATTGAGGTTAGAATTTTATGTTATTTGATAAAAAATAAAAGCTATTAGTCTCCTCACCTGATATAATGGCTAAACATTGTTTCATTTTGTATTCTTATTTTTAAAGAAATTAAATTTTCTTAAGAGCAATGTGCACACTACACTTAAAGTATGAAATTATGGGAGCCACAATAATCATGTTATGTTTGGTCTTGGATACTTGTAACCATATCATAAATACCTGTATTGTAACTGTGTTCATTTCATATCAAAATGAACATGGGTAATGGCACTATGAGATTTTATAAAAAAAAAAAGAACTATTGTATAACAAATCACTGATTGGAATAAACTTTTATTGGTATGGGCACCCACTTTCCCTTTAAATAGTGTAACTTATTTGGTGAAACCAATTAGTAAATTTTTAAGACAGTCATGATTCGAGGCATACCCATTAAATATGATTACTCCGTTAATGTTCCTAGTATTTCTGTAAAAGTAGTTTTCTGGCTTTGTTGCATAAGAGAATCTTACCTTGTTTATCATTATTCTAGTGTAAAGACACTTTTTTACAGGTTGGTGGGAATAAAAGAGCCAGAGAGTTCTTAGAGAGTCAAAAAGATTATGACCATCATGCATCCTTGCAGCAGAAGTACAATACCAGAGCTGCAGCCCTCTACAGGGATAAGGTGAGCTGATAGTCTTGGTGAATAGAAAGCTACTTAGTGTAGAGAAAACATTCACTATAGCAGAGGTTTCATTTTGAAGAGAGCTTTAGTAGTCATGACTTAACCCTTTCAGGGTCCGTGCCATAGATCTATGACTTTACGTTCAGGGTCCAAACCGTAGATCTTTGCCATGAGCTCAGCTCACTCTGATAAGCTGTGAGTGGTAAATTTGGGCCTAGATATGAGAGAATACATCTATGTAGTATGTGTGCACCACATAAAACAAATCCTGCAGCACACATTGTATAATGAGAGAAAAAAAACTGAGACCGTGATTTTCGATTAAAACAGCAACTTTGCAGTGTTTTTTCGTATGTTTTTTATAGTTGTATTTGTGATTTCTTGGTCTCATTTGATAGAATGGAAGACATATTACAGAATAGAGATGATTTTGATTGGTTTTAATACTGGAAATCGCTTAAAACTGAGCACAAAGTAGAGGAAATGTTAAATTTTTGCCAATGTTCAAGAGTAAACAAACGACCTCACACATCTAATACATGCCAGCTGGTGGGCCTAATATACATTCACAAATGTGGTGATGATATTTATACAATTATTACAATATTGCATAACAGTAAATCTTCTATTTTTTTGTTTGAATAAAAATTCATTATGTGAATAAAAAATCAAAATGGAATTCATTTGTAAAGCCTCAAAATGTAACTAATGAACAGAGGAAATGTTAGTTTAGTGTCAGGAATACCTACATTGTTTATTCTGGACCCTATTTTGAAATTGGAATATTTTGAACTTTGTGTTAAATTGGCCAAATTACCAATTTCCAATCACTTTATTTTGTAGTTGAAACAGTTGACATGGCAATTTCTTGTGCTCAATCGATAGAATAGAAGTAATACTAGTGAAATAGCTAAGAATTTGGTCGACTGGAATAATGTAATTGGCCTAAAATGGGAGTCAGTCAGCAAAATCGCCGATTCATAAATATCGCTGACACATCAAAATTCGCGAGAGCATAATTTCGTCAATTTTCCATCAAATTTCGTACTTTTTGTTTTATTACCTTCAGAAAAAGATTCTCTACCATTTCGTAAGAAAAAATAATTTTTTTTTTTTTTAAATTCTTGGACCCTGGTGCGCACTTTGAAATTTGGCCTCTGGACCCTGAAAGGGTTAAAGCTCTCTGCAGAGAGATGACTGTTTTGCTTTACGAAGAGCAAAAAATCATCAATAATACAGCCTTGCTCTACATTATCTGTCAGTTATACTTGTCAGTAGTACCTATCATTCAGCAACCTTGGGAAAGAAGTTTTCACAGGTTCTTGTAGGTCTCCTTTCTTGCTATTCAATCTGTTACCATCATGTTTTTACTTTTAATAACTTTCACTTAAATCTGTTCGTCTCAATGATTAAAAGAGGTGTTACAATATGACTCCAATTTGCCAGTATCTATAACATTTTAAAAATAATTGAACACTGTTTTCAAAGGATGGCACTCTGCATTGAAGGGGTTGAGGGGTATGCATAGTAATTTTATAGTGTTTTTTGTTTTTGTCCAGTTCACCCATGGTAGGGAAGTTTGAAAGTGTACATATAAGTGAACATAAAAAAAGAATAAGGTGATGAGAATAAGTAGATGTATGGTGAAAGAAGAATAGGTAAGAATGGTTGGAATTACTTTAGATTATAAGAAGTGAATATACATTATATAAAAGTAGATACAACAGCATATAGTTGTGAAAGGTGAAATAAATAGCAGAATAGTGGACGGAAAGAAGTTTGCAAGAATATCGAAGCTTACATAAAGAAAGTAATTTGTCAATGGATGCAAAAATGGGAATATAACACAGTAGTTCAGACTTTTACGGGTATGGAACAAGGTCTTCAAATGTTGCAACAAGAAGGTTGGCAGTAGATTTGTCTTGTCTGAGATTAAGATAGTGTGTGGTAGCACATGTATAAGAGGTATAATTCAAAGAGTGGTTGTCAAGATGATTTGGTATTATAAAAAGCATAGAGCAAAGTACAGTAAGTTAGTAATAATGTGGAAATCTGGAATGAAATGGAAGGTGGTAGGTGGAAAGACGGTCAGAGCCTGAGAAAGAATTGGATAGTGTACATGACAAAGGTCAGAGGATGAATATGTGAGCATGTTAAGTTTGAGTCAGTGTACAAAATGAAAGAAATGAGTTTTCCTACAAGTTCAGATATTACACTTAGAACTGTAAAATACTTATCAGTGATAGAAGCTCAAGAAAACTGTTGTTATTAGAATGTTACTTATACATACATACATACATAAGTTTTCTTATGTCATGTTTGAATTTGTGCTTTTACTGAATTGAGGATAAGATGGTTTCTACCAAACTGAAGGATGAAATGAAACCGTAATTAAGCAATGTTCTGGTGTGAGGTCAGTTGGAAAGGAAACTAGACTTGAGTTTATAGACAAAGAAAATCTAGGAGGAGAAAGTTCTGTATTATATAAGCAGTAAACTTTGCAGCAAAACCTCTTGGAGATCAAAACTAGCAATATCATCCTTAAGTCTGGGAGAGAATAGTTCCAGACACTGTATTAATGGTATGTGTCTTTTGTAAATAATCTTGGCCTAAATAAAAATGTAAGAATTGGAATGTTTTTAGAATTTTTGAAAAAAAAATTGTAGACTATAATCATAGAGCAGATTTGAACTTTTTACAAGATTTAGGCCTTTACAATTAGGTGATAAATAAGGGTCAGGATTCTTCCTTGGAATTGGCCAAGTCACTGCATACTTGAAAAGAATTTGAAAGTGTCTTATCATGGTAAGTGCAAAAATTGGAAGCATGTTTTATCAAAATATGAGATTTAGGGGGGCTTTGTAAAACTTGCAGTTGAAACATTTTTATACATGTTGCTGGAAAAATTGTAATTTTTGTAAAATATGATGGGCTTTTTAGCATTTTTTTTTTTTTTTACTATGTACAGAATTTCTTTAAAAGTCTATCCTGTAATTTACTGTGTAATATATATCAACCACAGGTTGCAGCACTCTCGCAAGGCAAACCTTGGAGCATAGAAACTTCATCTGCACAGAATTACCACTCTACATCAATTCCCAAGTCTTCTTCAACCACATCCTTCAAGACATCTGGTAGGACCCTCAAGCTTAACTAATATTGTGCATTGCTCCAAGTATCTTACTTTTATTTTTCAATTAAGCTTTGATCCTCTTTATACATTTGTACATTTGTAAAGTTTTAGGGTAAGCTATAATTCTCTTAATCCTTTTAAGTTTCTGTAAATTTGTTGATGTATTGTAGTGTGTGTATCTGCTTCAATACCTATGCATTGTACAATCTTGTGTGATGGTCCTCTAGTTGGAGTATATAATCTATATAGATTTTTATTAGCAACAGGTGTGAATGTCACTTTTCATTAGCTCAAGGGATCATAAATTGCAGTAGTGTATATTAAAATATTAGAGGACATCATCCCGGCTACTTGCTGTATTGTATTTTGGTATTTCTTTCACTTAATGGTAAACCTTATCTTCTTTTTAATCTTAGTGCAATCTGTGCCAAAGTGATTTGTTTTTATGTAATTTTATCATTGTATTTCATCCTGCAAGAAATGGCACACAAAACTAAACAGTGTCATTTGTTATCCTAGCTGACAATAGAACCCTATATCAACCATGCATATTACAGGGCAGAACATGTACTCTTCCACTGGCAATGGTTATAATGGCTACAATAGTGGTGGTTATAATGACTGTCAAGGAGGATATCAGGGTGGTTACCAAGACCCCAGCATTAAAAGCCAAACGGAAGCATTTTTTGCAAAAGTACAAGATGAAAATTCTTCTCGGCCAGAGTAAGTGATATTTCACTGTTACCTAAAGTAAAAATAAAAAGATATATTGCTCTTTAAAAAAGAATGTAGTGGCTAATGGTTTCACAGCAACCAATGTAAGATATATTTTTAAATGAGTGGAACAAAATTTGATGATAGGGATGTATAGTCCTGTTAACTACTTGGTCAGTTTGAGTTTCTGTCTGAAAATACAAGTTAAAATTGGAGATAGTGCACTCCCCGGCATTAAATATTTCCAGAGAAGCCTTGCTAGTCGTTGTATGTCTAGTAAAACCTAGTAAGGAAGTTGACAGTGAACATAGATAAAAGTAAGGTACTGAGGGTATCAAATGAGTTAGGTAAGGAAAAATTGGATATTGAATTGGATGGAGGAAGAATGGAAGAAGTGAATATGTTCAGGTATTTGGGAGTGGATGTGTTGGCAGATGGGTATACCAAGGATGAGGTAAACCATAGAATTGATGAAGAAAAAAAGGTGGGTGGTGCATTGAGGTATCTGTAGAGAGCAAAAAAAATGTTGTCTATGGAGGCAAAGAAGGGAATGTATGAGAGTATAGTGGTACCACCATTCTTGTATGGGTGTGAAGCATGGGTTGTGAATGTTGCAGTGAGAAGGATGCTGGAGGCAGTGGAGATGTCATGTCTAAGGGCAATGTGTGGCATAAATATTATATAGAGAATTTGTAGTGTGAAAATTAGGAGGAGGCTGAGGAGGGATTGTTGAGGTGGTTTGGTTATTGAGAGAGGATGGAACACAATAGGATGATTTGGAAGGTGTAGAAATCTGTAGTGGAGGGAATGCAGGGTTGGGGTCATCCCAGGAAAGGATGGAGGGAAGGGGTAAAGGAGGTTTTGTGTGGAAGGGGCTTGGACATACTCAGGCAGGTGTGAGTGTGTTAGATAGGGGTAAGTGGAGAAGAGTGGGTTTTTGGGACTTGACGAGCTATTGGAATGTGAGCAGGGTATTATTTTGTGAAGGGATTCAGGGAAAGTTGTTAGCCGAACTTGAGTCCTGGAGGTGGGAAGTACAGTCCCTGGACTGTAAAAGAGGGGTTTAGGATATTTGTTGTTTAGAGTGACCTCTAAACTGTCGTATGTGCATGCCTCTGGCAAGACAGTGATAGTGTGAATGATGGTGAAAGTGTTCCTTTTTTGGGGCACCCTACCTTGGTGGGAGACAGCCAGCATGCTAAAAGAAATCTAGTTAGGCATACACTGTGAATAACATAAAACAGTTAATGATATCTAAGATGTTTAGCAGCTTTTTATATTGAATGACTTTAAGGCTTGTTTAGAAATTGTATAGTAGAGGATTCTTTGCAGCATTACCAAAAAAATTTTATCCTGGTCATAATTCTTGCAGTTGCAAAGGTGTTATACAGTGACTTTCTTCACATCTAAAACACGGGCATATTTTATTTAAATTAAGTAGGTATGAATTAAATATGTAAAACTAGTACAAAGGCTGCACTCTTTTAACCTCAGTTTATTAAAAGATTAGGTTTACGATATTGCCTGATTGGTTTTATAGACATGAGGCTGCTTTGTAAAGAAATATTCCTTCATCTATTCATGATGGGTGTGTAAATTTTACATCGAGTACTATGTAGGGGTAGGGGTCGGCCTAGGAAGGGTTGGAGGGAGGGGGTAAAGGAGGTTTTGTGTGCGAGGGGCTTGGACTTCCAGCAGGCATGCTTGAGCGTGTTTGATAGGAGTGAATGGAGACAAATGGTTTTTAATACTTGACGTGCTGTTGGAGTGTGAGCAAAGTAACATTTATGAAGGGATTCAGGGAAACCGGCAGGCCGGACTTGAGTCCTGGAGATGGGAAGTACAGTGCCTGCACTCTGAAGGAGGGGTGTTAATGTTGCAGTTTAAAAACTGTAGTGTAAAGCACCCTTCTGGCAAGACAGTGATGGAGTGAATGATGGTGAAAGTTTTTCTTTTTCGGGCCACCCTGCCTTGGTGGGAATCGGCCGGTGTGATAATAAAAAAAATACTACAAAACCAGTACTGTGATGCATACCTCTCACTGTGTCTATATAGAACAGCGCTCATCTCACGGCTAAAAAAAACTTAATGCTTACCTTTAGTTTATGTTGACCTTAGTCAAGTTAATGGGAATTGACTATGTATTTGCTGTTGCAAGCCATGTACATCTGGTTGAATAGATAATGTAGCAACACGAAAAATATTTTGCAGGTGCCTGATGATAGTAATATAGGAACCTTTTTCTTTTAGCTTTTATATATTAATTTTTAGATGCTAAATTAGAAATGCTTCCACAAAAATAGAAGCTTCCTTGCATGATCACATATTTGAAGATAATCACTATTTGGTTAATCTTCTGTGTGTTCAAAACCTAATTACATTTAACCATATTTGGCTAATCAAAAACTTCTTTTAACAGTTGCATCACCTATTCTAATTTTCCTAAAAAATTATTGTAACCTCAAGGATTTTATTAGTGAGAAATTGTCTTTGGCATGTTTTATATGTTAATCTGTCGTATTGTGAATGATTTGCATTTGCTGTGATTTTAATGTTCTTAATGCAGTATTGTACTCCTTAAACAAAAATAGTTTCAGTACAGACAAGGAACACTGCTTTGGAAAGTGTTTTGAATAAATATTTCTTCCAATCTTGAAAATTTATCAGCCGTCTAATGTAATTTTGAATGAAAAATGTATATTTTTAAGTTTCATATACAGCCTCTCCTCACTTAATGACAGAGTTCCATTCCTAAGACCACGTTGTTAATCAAATTTGTCCCTAAGTGAGGAGCATACTATAATGGTAGTGAGTTTGTGTCAGCCATCTTTGATATTTTTTTAATGTCACCTTTGCACCATTTATAACATTTCTGGTACATTTTCAAATGTTTATACAGTAGTGTACTGTATATTGAAATAAACAGAATAGAGGAAATCAGCTCTAATATACATTATTTTGGTGTGAATACTGGTCAGAGAGCCCATCGTAAATCCAAGGCATTGGTAAACGAATACGTCACTAAGTAAGGAGAGGCTGTATTGTAAATATCTAGGTAGTAGGTTGGTAGCCAGCAACTGCCTAGAGAGGTACTACCATCCTGCCAAGCGAGTGTAAAAGGAAGCCTGTAGTTGTTTTACATGATGGTAGGATTACTGGTGTCTTTTTTTCTGTCTAATAAACATGCAAGATTTCAGATACATCTTGCTAGTTCTACTTAAGTCCCACTACACGTGTGTGTGTGTGTGTGTGTGTGTGTGTGTGTGTGTGGACACACACACACACAGAAAGTGGCACAATTACTTTCTGCTAATGATACTGTGCTTATGGGAGATTCTAAAGAAAAATTGCAAAGGTTAGTGGACGAATTTGGGAATGCGTGTAAAGGTAGAAAGTTGAAAGTGAACATAGAAAAGCGTAAGGTGATGAGAGTATCAAATGATTTAGATAAAGAAAAATTGGATATCAAATTGGGGAGGAGTATGGAAGAAGTGAATGTTTTCAGATATTTGGGAGTTGACGTGTCAGCGGATGGATTTATGAAGGATGAGGTTAATCGTAGAATTGATGAAGGAAAAAAGGTGAGTGGTGCATTGAGGTATGTGTGGAGGCAGAAAATGTTATCTATGGAGGCAAAGAAGGGAATGTATGAAAGTGTAGTAGTACCAACACACTTATATGGGTGTGAAGCTTGGGTTGTAAATGTTGCAGCGAGGAGGTGGTTGGAGGCAGTGGAGATGTCCTGTCTAAGAGCAATGTGTGGTGTAAATATTATGCAGAAAATTCGGAGTGTGGAAATTTGGAGGTGTGGAGTTAATAAAAGTATTAGTCAGAGGGCTGAAGAGGGTTTGTTGAGGTGGTTTGGTCATTTAACCCTTTGAGGGTCGACAGGCCCTCTCCGAAACTCGTTCTCAGGGTCGGCCAAATTTAAAAAAAAAAAAAATTATTTTCTCTTATGAAAAGATAGAGAATCTTTTCCCGATCATAACGACACCAAAAGTTTGAAATTTGATAGAAAACTTACGGAATTATGCTCTCGCAAAGTTAGCGGTCTCGGCGATGTTTACGGATCGGCGATTTTGCCCACTTTGAGCCCCATTTTCGGCCAATTTCACTGTACTAGTCGACAAAAAACATGAATATTTCGCTAGAACTCCATTTTTTCTATCGAATGGGTGCAAGAAACCACCCATTTATAAATTCAACTATCCAGTACAGTGGTCAGAATTTAGCAATTTTGCCAATTTCACACAAATTTCAAAAGATGCCAATTTCGGAATAGGGTCCAGAATAAACAAGAAAGACATTCCTGGCACTAAAATGACATTTCCTCTAGTCATTAGTCACGTCTCAAGGCCCCTCTTATATTCTTTTGCTTTCCACTTTGAATTTTTATTCTCACAAAAAATATAAGATTTACTGTTATGCAGACTACTGCATTAGTGTAAAAAATGGTATAAATATTATTGGTGCACTTGTGAAAGAATATTAGACTCACCAGTTGACGTGTATTGCACGCTTGGCACGATTTGTTTACTTTTGAAGTTTGGTAAAAATCGAACATTTCTGCTACTTTGAGCTCAATTTCAAGGCACCTTTCATTGTAAAACCAGTCAAAATCATCTCAATTTCAGTAATATGTCTTCCATTCTATAAAATGAGACCAAGAAAACTAGAATACAACAATAAATACTATACGAAAATACACTGCAAAGTCGCTGACTTATTAAAAAAAAATGGAAAAAGTTTTTTTTTTCTCATTATGCACCGTGTGCTGCAGGATTTTTTTTAGACTGTGCACACTGACCACATAGACCCATTCTTTCATATGAAGGCCTACCAGCTTTCTCCCACTAGATTTGAGGTCGCTAGAATTTATGAGTACTAGTACGTCAAAAACCCCTACGCGTAAGACGTACTAGTACGACGAAAACCCTCAAAGGGTTAAAGAGAGAGGATCAAAGTAGTATGACATGGAGAGCGTATAAATCTGTAGGGAAGGAAGGCGGGGTAGGGGTCGTCCTCGAAAAGGTTGGAGGGAAGGGGTAAAGGAGGTGTTGTGGGCGAGGGGTTTGGACTTCCAGCAAGCGTGCGTGAGCGTGTTAGATAGGAGTGAATGGAGACAAATGGTATTTGGGACCTTACAATCTGTTGGAGTGTGAGCAGGGTAATATTTAGTGAAGGGATTCAGGGAAACCGGTTATTTTTATATAGCCGGAATTGAGTCCTGGAAATGGGAAGTACAATGCCTGCACTCTAAAGGAGGGGTTTTGGGATATTAGCAGTTTGGGGGGATATGTTGTGTATCCTTAAACGTATATGCTTCTAAACTGTTGTGTTCTGAGCACCTCTGCAAAAACAGTGATTATGTGTGAGTGAGGTGAAAGTGTTGAATGATGATGAAAGTATTTTCTTTTTGGGGATTTTCTTTCTTTTTTGGGTCACCCTGCCTCGGTGGGAGACGGCCGACTTGTTGAGAAAAATAAATATATATATATTTTTTTTTTTTTTTCAACAAGTTGGTCGTCTCCCACCGAGGCAGGGTGACCCAAAAAGAAAGAAAATCCCCAAAAAGGAAATCCCAAACCCAACCTTTAAAATGCAGGCATTGTACTTACCATTTCCAGGACTCAAGTCCGGCTATATAAAATACAGTGGACCCCCGGTTAACGATATTTTTTCACTCCAGAAGTATGTTCAGGTGCCAGTACTGACCGAATTTGTTCCCATAAGAAATATTGTGAAGTAGATTAGTCCATTTCAGACCCCCAAACATACACATACAAACGCACTTACATAAATACACTTACATAATTGGTTGCATTCGGAGGTAATCGTTATGCGGGGGTCCACTGTAACCAGTTTCCCTGAATCCCAATAGCTCGTCAGGTCCCAAAAACTATTTGTCTCCATTCACTCCTATCAAACATGCTCATGCACGTTTGCTGGAAGTCCAAGCCCCTCACCCAGAAAACCTCCTTTACCCTCTCCCTCCAACCTTATCAAGGATGACCCCTACCCCGCCTTCCTTCCCCTGCTTTGATTCATTCATTCTCTAAATGGCTAAACACACCTTCTCCTAATTTCCAAACTCCGAATTCTCTGCATAATACAGTGGACCCCCGGTTAACGATATTTTTTCATTCCAGAAGTATGTTCAGGTGCCAGTACTGACCGAATTTGCTCCCATAAGGAATATTGTGAAGTAGATTAGTCCATTTCAGACCCCCAAACATACACGTACAAACGCACTTACATAAATACACTTGCATAATTGGTCACATTGGGAGGTGATCGTTAAGCGGGGGTCCACTGTATTTACACCACACATTACCCTTAGACAGGACATCTCCACTGCCTCCAACTGCCCCCTTTGGGGTTTATTAGTTCTAGGTTTTTCCTCTTATCTCTATGGGGAAGTGGAACAGAATTCTTCCTCCATAAGCTATGCGTGTCGTGAGAGGTGACTAAAATGTCGGGAGCAAAGGGCTAGTAACCCCTTCTCCTGTATACATTACTAAAGTTAAAAAGAGACTTTTTTTTTTTTTTTTGGGGGGCCACCCTACTTCTGTGAGATACGTCTGGTTTGCTGAAAGAAGAGAAGATACATACATGTATATTGTAAATAAAAATTATTAAGCATTGTGGAAAATAATACAAAGCCTAAATTTTTAAATGAAAATCACTTTACTCCACAGTCACCTTCCACCTTCTCAAGGAGGACGATACTCCGGGTTTGGCAATTGCCCCAATCCACCTCCAAAGAGTGCGTCAACGGAAATACTTGACACTGCCCTTAGTTCTTTATCTACAGTAAGTGCCAGTCTAGTTGTGAGGTTTGTGAGACACTGCTTTAAATAGGAAATGAAAGGGACAGAGTAGTATTTTGAGATGAAAATGATATATGTACAACAATAGCAAAATGGTTTAATATGGCATTAATGAATAGGTAATGAGAAGTGAACCATCAAATGTATAATAAAAAAAAAGTACGTATGTAACTGGACTTCATCCCCATTTTTTATATTGTTTCTTAATGCCTCCCATATCTCAGGCACTATGACTACTGTGAGTTTAGTTCTTCCCTTTGATTAAATACAAGTAAAATTACATATAAATGCAAAATAAGCACAGGAAGAGTTGAATGATAGCTCTAGGTCTTGCATGTTGCAATCAACACATCAGGAGCAGTTGCAAAAATCAGTAGGAAGTCCAGGTAGATACATTCAAGGGAACACTTTCCTGAACAAATCTGCCTGGACCTCTACTAATTTCTGCAACACTGCAAGCTCCTGATGCGATAATTGCTACATGAAAGGCCTAGAGCTACCATTCAACTCCCCTTGTGGTTATTTTCCTTCTTGCTTTTTCACGATTATTGCATTACATATAAAGTTAAGTGATAAAAAGCAGCTGTTTGGAGAGAAAAAGAAATGTAGCATTGAGGTACATCTGAGAATGATTGTGTGGTACTCCTATATTTAACAAGAAAGGAAGAATATGAAGTAAAAAAAAAAAATAAAAGAATCATATGATAGAGATAGAAAGGGTCTATGAGGTTAGAGGTTAAGATAATGTAGAAAAACGTATAACATATTAAGGAAAAATATAAAATGCAATAATGAATAAGTTGTGCTTTTGCATAGACACTGCTTATAAACATAGGTCAGAAAGTGCAGCATTCTTAAAGGTAGTCGTACAGCAGTAGTATAGTAGTAACAGTAGAGCAGTTGTAGCAGTGGGTGAGCAGATAGTAGTAGTAATAGTAGTAGTGGTGGAGCTGGGGAAATGTGTTGAGGTATATTTAAATTTAGGGATCACCTTTTCTGCTAGACGCTACTAGAAAACTATCTATTACAAAGGTTGTGAATTCAGAGAAGGGTGTCCAAATAGTGTGTGCTTGATATGTCCATTATCATGCAGTCCAGAATGATTAATAAACCTAACATATCAGTTATGAATAAGAAGGAAATTAAAAGTGAATACAGGAAAGAGCAAGGTGATGAGAGTAACAGAATCTAGGCAATGAAAGATTTTATGTCAGATTGGAGGGAGGGAGTATGGAGGAAGTAAATGTATTTAGATATTTTGAAGTGGGCTTGTCTGCTGATTGTTCTATGAAAGATGAGATGAAATGCAGAATAGACAGGAAAAGTGGGTGGTGTGTTGAGGTATCTGTTGAGACAGTTTTATCCATAGAGGCAAAAAGAGGAATGTGTATAGTGTTACCAATACTTGTATAGGTGTGAGGCATGAACTTTAAATGCAGCAGTAAGGAGAAGGATGGAGGCAGTGGAGATGTCTTGTTTGAGGGTGATGTGTAGTGTGAAGATGCAGAAAAAAAAAAGAACGTGGAGATTAGAAAATCATGTGGGGTTGTTGAGGTGGTTTGAGCTTTTGAAGAGGAGGCAGCAGGACAGAATGACTAAGAGGGTATATAATCTAGGATGCAAGGAAGGATAGGCATCATCCCAGCAAGAATTATAGGGAGGGGGGTAAACGAGGTTTTGAGTGCTAGGGGCCTGAGCATCCAGCAAGCTTGTGTTAGGTCAGGGTCAAGACAAGAGGTTTATATGACTTGATGATGATCTGTTGGAGTATGAGCAAGGTAATATTTATGAAAGACTTCAGAGAAACTGGTTAGTCAGACTCAAGTCTTGGAGGTAGAAGTACAGTGCCTGCACTGTAGAGGAAAGGTGAGGATGCTGCAGCTGAGAGGGTCATTTGAAATATGATGTTAGCACACTTCTGGCAAGAGAGTGATTTAAGTGAATGCATTTTGTTAAATTCTAGCCAAATTGTTTTCAGGTATGATTATTACAAGATCCTAAGGCAGTATTTAATACAGTAACTTAAATTAGATGCCATTAAATAGTTAAGGTAAACTGAAGGCTCAGTTTATTATGAATAATAAATATACTTATCAAAGATAGTATGATGAATTACAGGTCGGTCATCACTAATCCAGCAATCAGTTATCCGGTTCCATCAGTAATCCGACACTAATTTTGGCTAGCATAATTTCAAATTTCATCATTATACTGACTCAGAAATTGTGCAGAAATCCACAACAGCAAGCTGGTGGAGGAGAAAGCAGTGATGAAAATGAGGAACATGTTGATAGGTTAATTAAGTGTATTCTAACTTAACCACTCTGTAATCCAGCAAACTCTCTAATCTGGCACATAACAGGTCCCAGTGATACCGGATTAGTGATGGCTGACATGTATAATTTTTAAATTTGCCAAAAGAGTAGTCTTCGCATTAATAAAGCAGGTAAAAGTTGGTATGGAAGGCTAGAAACCATCAGGTGTGCATCAGGCAACTATAATCTTATTAGTTGATTTTGGGATATCATCCCTAGCATTGTTCACATTTCAGGGTTGGTCACTGCTATCTCTGGGTGCCACTAAAATTGCAGGAAAAGCTGTGGAATACAGCAGCATAGCCACAGAGAAAGCCACAGAATACAGCCACTCCATCACAGAGAAGGTAAATTACTTCTGCAAAAATTTCACTAATTTATCTATTTTTAGCCACACCATCACAGAGGAGGTTGGTTATTTCTGCAGTGTAACACCATTTTATTTTATAGATTGTCTGAAATTTTTATTTTTAATAGAAATTACATTGCTGTGTAATTTGCTTTCTCATTCATCAATTACGTATATCTAATCTTCCGTGTATCCATAAAATTGTCACCTGGACATTTCTGTCAGTGGGTGCTTAAACCTTCTTTTAAAATTAACACAAGCTATAGGTAAACACATGATGTCCCTTCATTACTAATCTCTTATTCTTATACGCCATGAACCCAGGGAAATAATTATTGTATTATGTGGTTTAAAAATAAGTCATTTTAAATTAAATGTTTTCTCCTGTTGGATAAAGGCCCATGAAGGTACTGTATGTTAATATATATAATTTATAGCATAGGAGCATGTTAAGTGGTATGAAAAATTAGTACAGTAGTTTTTATATACAATGTATATTTTGTTACCTCTTTTGTAATGTTCCCATGCTTTCAAGTTTCTTTGCTTTAATATTCTATTATTTCTTAGCAAGCTCAGTCATATATATTTACAGTTGCTGCACTTTTATCACTGAATGTTCACTTGTGTAGCATGCAGAACCAAGCATCACATACAGTGCTTATGATATTAAATTATTCTTCAGGTATCAATGGGATAAAAGAGTTCAGAGTTGCAGAATTTTTTTGTAGCTGTATTCTTTTAAAATGCTCTCTTTCGGAAGTTGAGTACAGTACAGTGGACCCCCGGTTCGCGATGCTATCGGTATCCAATAAATCCGGTAACCGATGCATTATATCGCAGAAAATTTGCCTCGGTTCCCTTTACAGAACCCGGTATGTGATGCAGTTTGTACGAGACGTGTCCATGTGTGGCCTGAACTGCCCCGTGTGTGCCAGTGTTTACAAGCCAGCCAGTGTGCGCGCATCTAAGGATACATTCGGTACATTCCATATTATCCATATTATCACTGTTTTTGGTGCTTGTTTCTGCAAAATAAGTCACCATGGGCCCCAAGAAAGCTCCTAGTGCCAACCCTTCGAGACCAAGGGTGCTAATGACTGTTGAAATGAAGAAAGAGATAATTGCAAAGTATGAAAGTGGAGTGCGTGTGTCGGAGCTGGTCAGGTTGTATAGTAAACCCCAATCAACCATCTCTACTATAGTGAGCAGGAAAACGGCAGTCAAGGAAGCTGTTCTTGCAAAAGGTGCAACTGTGACCGCAAGTGTTAGAAAATGTTGAGAGACTGTTATTGGTGTGGATAAATGAAAAACAGATAGCAGGAGATAGCATCTCTCAAGCGATCATTTGTGAAAAGGCTAGGCAGTTGCATGATGATTTGGTAAAAAAATTGCCTGCAACTAGTGGTGATGTGAGTGAATTTAAGGCCAGCAAAGGTTGGTTTGAAAGATTTAAGAATCGTAGTGGCATACATAGTGTGATTAGGCATGGTGAGGCTGCCAGTTCAGACCACAAAGCGGCTGAAAAATCTGTGCATGAATTCAAGGAGTACATAGAGGCTGAAGGATTGAAAACTGAACAAGTGTTTAATTGTGATGAAACAGGCCTGTTTTGGAAGAAATTGCCAAGCAGGACCTACATTACTCAGGAGGAAAAGGCACTCCCAAGACATAAGCTTACTCTTCTGATGTGTGCCAATGCTAGTGGTGATTGCAAAGTGAAGCCTTTATTGGTGTATCACTCAGAAACTCCCAGAGCATTCAGGCAAAACAATATCCTCAAGGCTAATTTGTGTGTGCTGTGGAGGGCAAACAGTAAGGCATGGGTCACTAGGGACTTTTTCTATGACTGGTTACACCATGCATTTGCCCCCAATGTGAAAAATTACCTAATTGAAAAGATATTAGACCTTAAGTTCCTCCTGGTATTAGACAATGCCCCTGGTCATCCTACAGACTTGGCAGAGCGACTTTCTGGGGACATGAGTTTCATTAAGGTCAAGTTTTTCCCTCCTAATACCACTCCTCTCCTGCAGCCCATGGACCAGCAGGTCATTTCCAACTTCAAGAAACTATACATAAAAGCTATGTTTGAAAGGTGCTTTGAAGTGACCACAGATACTCTATTGACTAAAGGAGTTTTGGAAGGATCACTTTAATATCCTCAATTGTGTAAACCTTATAGGTAAGGCTTGGGAGGGAGTGACTAAGAGGACCTTGAACTCTGCCTGGAAAAAACTGTGGCCAGAATGTGTAGGCAAAAGGGATTTCAAAGGGTTTGAGGCTAACCCTGAGAAGCCTATGCCAGTTGAGGAATCCATTGTGGCATTGGGGAAGTCCTTGGGGTTGGAGGTTAGTGAGGAGGATGTGGAAGAGTTGATGGAGGAGGACAATGACAAACTAACCACTGATGAACTGCTAGATCATCTTCAACAGCAAGAGGCCACACCTGAGGAAACTGCTCTGGAGGAGGGGATAGAGAAATTGAAGAAGTTGTCTATTTCAAAGATTAAGGTGCAAAGCTTTTTTGATGAAAATCACCCTCAGACAGCCACTGCAAGCCGTGTTGGCAACTTGTACAATGGCACTGTTGTGTACCACTTTAGGAAAGTCATAAAGGAACGAGAGGTACAGGCCTCTATGGACAGATATGTTGTGCGACACAAGTCCAGTGACTCTCAACCTGGTCCTAGTAGCATTAAAAGAAGAAGGGAAGTAATCCCGGAAAAGTACTTGCTACCTCAAGTCCTAATGGAGGGGGATTTCCCTTCTAAACGCTAACACCATCCACACACTCCTGTCCTCCCATCCCATCAATCATCACCAGATCTTCATTAAAAGTAAGTGTCAATTATTCTTTAGTTACATATTATTCTTTTGTTATTGTTGTTATTGTAATTATTCTATTGCATTAAACTTAATATTTCATGTGGTAAATGTTTTTTTTCATACTTTTGGGTGTCTTGCACGGATTAATTTGATTTCCATTATTTCTCATGGGGAAAATTGATTCACTTTCTGATAATTTTGGTTTACGATGAGCTCTCAGGAACGGATTAATATCACGAACCGGGGGTCCACTGTACTATGTTATACTTTGTCTACTTTATCTTTGATGGGTATTCCCTCTAGCAATGCCGCCTTAGTTAGAATATCCTTAAGATTTTCAACTGGTGGTAAATGTTAGATATTTGAAGGATATTTGGCATTCTTAATGCTTTCATTTACCTGCTTTTGTTATAACTACGTGAAGCAGCTACCACCTGAAACAAGTGTGAAGAGATAAGAGCTGCCTCAATATGCATGCATACACAAGTGGGAAATTAGAATCTGAAGAAAGGAAGCACAAAGGCATAAGTTGGGAAATATATGATTCCTAAAACTTTTATTTGCAAAGAGAATGTCATGGTAGATAAAATGCAGTAGCTTATTTAGTACTGCTGCAATGTGTCTACAATCATGCCTGTGATTGGTTTCAAGAATTTTCTTCACAAATCCCAGTTGGAGGCCAGATTTCAATATTGACTGCTTGGTCATCCAGACAGAGAAATGAATTAATAAATGAAAAAGATACATGTGCAACAGTTGGGTATCTTAATTGTCTTAATGTTTTACCTGCTCTGTAGGTTTCTTTAGTCAAGTACAGATGTGACTAAATATGTATTGAAGACAGCAGAAGCAGTGGAGAGGAAATGATGAGGCAATCAGTCTCTTAACTGTGAGAAGTGTTCCACTCCATAGTCTTGATTCACATTGAGACTAATAGTGCTGAACACTTCTGTAGGCTAAAGGACTGACCACCTCATCTTTACCTCTCCACTGCTTCTGTCTCCAGTATTTAGTCACCTCTGCATTTGATTGAAGAAGCCTGCAGAGCATGTGGAAAAAATAGGAAGTGAAGATACCAAACTGTTGCACAGTAGTCTTACCTGTCTACTTGTCAGAATGTATGAAGTACTTTTTAATATAATGATTAGAGAAATGAATTAGCAGTGATAGAAAGGTGACCCCATTACTTTCCCGGATTAGTAATTCTTTCGTGGATGATTAAGGTTACCCATGTCAGCTGCAAAATAAATTTATGTAATTATTAATAGGAAAAAAGTGAATAGGGTTTTATTGTGTTCTTTTATAGAAAAAATATCATCAAACCTTATGTGTAGTACAATAAAATTCTTT
Organism: Cherax quadricarinatus; assembly: GCF_038502225.1. Taxonomy (NCBI): domain Eukaryota; kingdom Metazoa; phylum Arthropoda; class Malacostraca; order Decapoda; family Parastacidae; genus Cherax; species Cherax quadricarinatus. The sequence goes on along the minus strand of NC_091306.1, from coordinate 5,466,656 downwards.
ATTTAGTGTATGATTTTTATGACCACTGTAGCTTTTAAATGAGAAATTTTTGTATATTGTAAAATATACATAGATGTCACGTCTGAGGGCAATGTGTGGTGTGAATATAATGCAGAGAATTCGTAGTTTGGAAGCTAGGAGGAGGTGCGGGATTGCCAATACTGTTGTCCAGAGGGCTGAGGAAGGGTTGTTGAGGTGGTTCAGACATGTAGAGAGAATGGAGCGAAACAGAATGACTTCAAGAGTGTAGTGGAAGGAAGGCGGGGTAGGGGTCGGCCTAGGAAAGGTTGGAGGGAGGGGATAAAGGAGGTTTTGTGTGCGAGGGGCTTGGACTTCCAGCGAGCATGCATGAGCGTGTTTGATAGGAGTGAATGGAGACAAACTATTTTTAATACTTGACGTGCTGTTGGAGTGTGAGCAAAGTAACATTTATGAAGAGACTCAGGGAAACCGGCAGGCTGGACTTGAGTCCTGGAGATGAGAAGTACAGTGCCTGCACTCTGAAGGAGGGGTGTTAATGTTAGTTTAAAAACTGTAGTGTAAAGCACCCTTCTGGCAAGACAGTGATGGAGTGAATGATGGTGAAAGTTTTTCTTTTTTGGGCCACCCTGCCTTGGTGGGAATCGGCCAGTGTGCTAAAAAATAAATAAATAATTTAATTTACGAGAAAAATTCTTCCCAGATATTTTTGCAGAATCGTAAGTTTAAAATGTTTGCATTATTAAACAAAATATTTAACATGTGGATCATGACAGAAATGTTAAAAGCAGGGGGGGATATAGTGTTGGAGTGGTTGGTACTTTTGTTTAATAAATGTATGAAAGAGGGGAAGGTACCTAGGGATTGGCGGAGAGCATGTATAGTCCCTTTATATAAAGGGAAAGGGGACAAGAGAGATTGTAAAAATTATAGAGGAATAAGTTTACTGAGTATACCAGGAAAAGTATTCGGTAGGGTTATAATTGAAAGAATTAGAGGTAAGACAGAATGTAGGATTGCGAATGAGCAGGGAGGCTTCAGAGTGGGTAGGGGATGTGTAGATCAAGTGTTTACATTGAAGCATATATGTGAACAGTATTTAGATAAAAGTAGGGAAGTTTTTATTACATTTATGGATTTAGAAAAGGCATATGATAGTGGATAGAGGAACAATGTGGCAGATGATGCAAGTATATGGAATAGGTGGTAAGTTACTAAATGCTGTAAAGAGTTTTTATGAGGATAGTGAGGCTCAGGTTAAGGTGTGTAGAAGAGAGGGAGAATACTTCCCGGTAAAAGTAGGTCTTAGACAGGGATGTGTAATGTCACCATGGTTGTTTAATATAGATGGGGTTGTAAAAGAAGTAAATGCTAGGGTGTTCGGGAGAGGGGTGGGATTAAATTATGAGGAATCAAATTCAAAATGGGAATTGACACAGTTACTTTTTGCTGATGATACTGTGCTTATGGGAGATTCTAAAGAAAAATTACAAAGGTTAGTGGATGAGTTTGAGAATGTGTGTAAAGGTAGAAAGTTGAAAGTGAACATAGAAAAGAGTAAGGTGATGAGGGTATCAAATGATTTAGGTAAAGAAAAATTGGATATCAAATTGGGGAGGAGGAGTATGGAAGAAGTGAATGTTTTCAGATACTTGGGAGTTGACGTGTTCGGCGGATGGATTTATGAAGGATGAGGTTAATCATAGAATTGATGAGGGAAAAAAGGTGAGTGGTGCGTTGAGGTATATGTGGAGTCAAAAAACATTATCTATGGAGGCAAAGAAGGGAATATATGAAAGTATAGTAGTACCAACACTCTTATATGGATATGAAGCTTGGGTGGTAAATGCAGCAGCGAGGAGACGGTTGGAGGCAGTGGAGATGTCCTGTCTAAGGGCAATGTGTGGTGTAAATATTATGCAGAAAATTCGGAGTGTGGAAATTAGGAAAAGGTGTGGAGTTAATAAAAGCATTAGTCAGAGGGCAGAAGAGGGGTTGTTGAGGTGGTATGGTCATTTAGAGAGAATGGATCAAAGTAGAATGACATGGAAAGCATATAAATCTATAGGGGAAGGAAGGAGGGGTAGGGGTCGTCCTCGAAAGGGTTGGAAAGAGGGGGTAAAGGAGGTTTTGTGGGCTAGGGGCTTGGACTTCCAGCAAGCGTGCATGAGCGTGTTAGATAGGAGTGAATGGAGGCGAATGATACTTGGAACCTGACAATCTGTTGGAGTGTGAGCAGGGTAATATTTAGTGAAGGGATTCAGGGAAACCGGTTATTTTCATATAGTCGGACTTGAGTCCTGGAAATGGGAAGTACAATGCCTGCACTTTGAAGGAGGGGTTTGGGATATTGGCAGTTTGGAGGGATATGTTGTGTATCTTTATACGTATATGCTTCTGAACTGTTGTATTCTGAGCACCTCTGCAAAAGCAGTGATAATGTGTGAGTGTGGTGAAAGTGTTGAATGATGATGAAAGTATTTTCTTTTTGGGGATTTTCTTTCTTTTTTGGGTCACCCTGCCTCGGTGGGAGACGGCCGACTTGTTGAAAAAAAAAAAAAAAAAAATTAACATATTTCTTTTAATTTAATTTTCCCTTATCGGACACCGTTGCTTTGTGCTCCTAGCCAGTGATTTATTTTATAATTATTTTACTCATAATTTTGTTCAAGATAAACTAGTTTCATAGATTTGTATAATTTTAACTATGGTTCTTTTCTATATATTAAATTCAGTCTTGATTGCCTGTAAAGTTGTAGGTCAGCCCACAGCTCTGGTTTGCCATGTTCTCGTGCAGCTAGCATGCTTAGCCACACCTTCAGTAACATGTAGTGAAAACAATCCTTTGTTTTTGAAAATAGGTTGCTAAGTTTTAATAGCATCATGTAGACAGCTGTTATGGAGTAGATAAGATTGCCATAAAGCACTGTCATCTATTCTCTAAGTAAGCCTGCAGTTAGGATCCCACTCAGGCAGACAGTAAGCAAGATTGGTACGAGTATATGCTTTTAAAAATTTCCATTGAAGTTTGGACCACTATGCAAAATTAATTTTGGCATATTGATTTTTTAACTTGTTCAGCTACTAAGCTTTGAGTGCTAAATAGTGCAGACAACCATAATCACTTACTCAGATAAAGTGATTTGCACATCCAAACTACCACATCAAGTATATAACTCCCCTCAGGGAAGGTCGTTCATGCTGGTGAGGGGCTCGATACCAAGAAATGGAATTCCCCTTCCTTGGATGAAGCTGGATTGCCTTCCATTACCCAACTGCTGTTTGACTCTTTTGGGTTTAGCACTTCCCCCTAAATATAAGAATAAGTAGTAGATATTAAGGATGCAACTATAGGAGATTTTTTGCTGATGTCAATACTAAATTTTAGGCAGATACAGTACCATCAAAATTAGCTGATACTAACAGATGTACTGGAATTGATACTGATAACACCAGAATTGGCTGATATCCACTGATGCCGATACCATCAAAATTGGCCCCTGGTAGAAATATAAAAAAACAACCCTTGAGCTAATTTGTCACAAGTATTTTGACTTATTTTAGGAGTGTTTAAATACAAGGTACTGTGCTACATTGGTTAGGTACTGCACTGCAGTAGTTAGGTACTTCACTGCAGTAGTTAGGTACTTCACTGCAGTAGTTAGGTACTGCGCTGCAGTAGCTAGGTACTGTGCTGCAGTAGCTAGGTACTGCGCTGCAGTAGCTAGGTACTGCGCTGCAGTAGCTAGGTACTGCGCTGCAGTAGCTAGGTACTGCACTGCAGTAGCTAGGTACTGTGCTGCAGTAGCTAGGTACTGCACTGCAGTAGCTAGGTACTGTGCTGCAGTAGCTAGGTACTGTGCTGCAGTAGCTAGGTACTGCGCTGCAGTAGCTAGGTACTGCACTGCTGTAGCTAGGTACTGCACTGCAGTAGTTAGGTACTGCTCTGCAGTAGTTAGGTACTGCACTGCAGTAGGTAGGTACTGCACTGCAGTAGGTAGGTACTGCACTGCAGTAGGTAGGTACTGCACTGCAGTAGGTAGGTACTGCTCTGCAGTAGGTAGGTACTGCACTGCAGTAGCTAGGTACTGCGCTGCAGTAGCTAGGTACTGCGCTGCAGTAGCTAGGTACTGCCCTGCAGTAGGTAGGTACTGCGCTGCAGTAGGTAGGTACTGCGCTGCAGTAGCTAGGTACTGCGCTGCAGTAGGTAGGTACTGCGCTGCAGTAGGTAGGTACTGCGCTGCAGTAGGTAGGTACTGCGCTGCAGTAGGTAGGTACTGCGCTGCAGTAGGTAGGTACTGCGCTGCAGTAGGTAGGTACTGCGCTGCAGTAGCTAGGTACTGCACTGCAGTAGCTAGGTACTGTGCTGCAGTAGCTAGGTACTGCACTGCAGTAGCTAGGTACTGCACTGCAGTAGCTAGGTACTGTGCTACAGTGGTAGATACTGTACTGTGGTGGTTAGTGGAGGGAAGGATATACGTATTTTGAGCCTGGCTTGCTATTGCTGTAGTTGTCTTGGACCTATACATTAGGTAGTAGTATAGATTATGAACAATTGTTTCTTGTGCAAGCAGGTGAGAAATCCATTATTGGCTTTGTAGTATTGAATGCTGTACTGTAGAGCATGAAAATGTGATGTTGATATGTTTGATGTTTTGACGTCAGGTCCGTGAAGGCAAGCTGTTGGAGGAAATTTCATCTCATGCCAGTAACATTGGTGGTAAGGTAAGTTGGCAGATCTATTTTTCTTGTATATGTGTGTACACTCGCCTAGTTGTGGTTGCAGGGGTCAATTCACAGCTCCTGGTCCCGCCTCTTCACTTGTCGCTACTAGGTCACTCTTCCTGCTCCATGAGCTTTATCATACCTCTTCTTAAAGCTATGTATGGGTCCTACCTCCACTACATCACTTTCCAGACTATTCCACTTCCTGACAACTCTGTGACTGAAGAAGTACTTCCTAACATCCTTGTGATTCATCTGAGTCTTCAGCTTCCAACTGTGACCCCTTGTTGCTGTGTCCCATCTCTGGAACATCCTGTCTCTGTCCACCTTGTCAATTCCTCTCAATATTTTATATGTCGTTATCATATCCCCCCTATATCCCCTGTCCTCCAGTGTCATCAGGTCAATTTCCCTTAACCTCTCCTCGTTGGACATGCCCCTTAGCTCCGGGACTAGTCTTGTTGCAAACCTTTGCACTTTTTATAGTTTTCTTACGTGCTTGGCTAGGTGTGGGTTCCAAACTGGTGCTGCATACTTCAATATAGGCCTCAGGTACACAGTGTACAGGGTCCTGAATGACTCCTTATTAAGATGTTGGAATGCTATTCTTAGGTTTGTTAGGCACCTGTATGTTGCAGCAGTTTTTTGGTTGATGTGTCCTCGGGAGATGTACCTGGTGTTATACTTGCCCCAAGATCGTTTTCCTTGAGTAAGGTTTGTAGTCTCTGGCTCCCCCTAGATTGTACTCTGTGTGCAGTCTTTGCCCTTCCCCAATCTTCATGAATTTGCACTTGGTGGGGTTGAACTCTAGGAGCCAGTTGCTGGACCAGGCCTGCAGCTTGTCCAGATCCCTTTGTAGTTCTGCTGGTCCTTGTCCGATTGAATTATTCTTATCAACTTCACATCATCTGCTCACAGTTGCACTTTCTGAGTCTATTCTGTGTTAGTTAGTTACCATTTTGTCCTAGGCACATGTCGATTAGACACTAGGCCTGGTGTGTGTGTGTGTGTGTGTGTGTGTGTGTGTGTGTGTGTGTACTCACCTAATTGTGGTTGCAGGGGTCGAGACTCAGCTCCTGGCCCTTGTGTCTGTGGCTGTCTCTGTCTCTGTCTGTCTGTCCATTCATTTGAAGCCTGTTAAAGGTTTTGCATTCTGTCAAGACTGCTGGTCTTTTAGTCTCTTGAATACATAAGATAATAGGTAAATCTTGCAAACTTCTACATACATGCAGTATGCACTTATGTTTATTTTTATGTTTTTCTTAATATTTCTTAGTTGTGCAGTATTTCCTTGTCAGTTGAATAGGTTTATTCTGGTATTGGGTTGTGGGAGGGTGGATTCCTGGAACCATTAACAAACTACAGATATTACCTATATTTATAATTACAGGAGCAAACCCATGCTTATTATGTCCTGTCTTCACTGTTTAATTTGTCATATATTTTCAAAAGTTTCAGTGGATATAGTGGACATTTCTTGCTTGTGAGTCCCATTCCAGTAGTCTCCTACTTCATTTCTGAAGGAATATTATCTAGTATTCTTTTGGCACGATTTTTTCTCAGTGTAATATTTAGAGCTCTTCTACTAGTTAATGGTGTTTAAAAATCTTCTCTGTTTACCATTTCTCATTTTTTGATCTTGTGGTTATGTCTTCTCTTTTCCTTGTATTAACCAGTGATTTTTATTTTCAATTTTTCTTTGTAACATGTGCTTCTAAGGTTCAGGAGTCATTTTGTAGTATGTTCGCAAACTTAATCTGTTTAAAGTACTAAATAAATTTTCGTGCTTTGACATTGCACTGTTGACGAGTATTCCATTTCTGGCCCAACACATACTATTGCAAATAGTTTTCTTGGCATTTCACCATCTGTATGTCAAATCTATTTTGAAGTCTGCCAGTATAGTGTAGGAGTTGCTGGTGATAATTTTTTGTTTGATGACTACCGTATTTTTTTCTGTCTGATGCTCTTAATGCTGCATTGCATAATCTATACGAGATCTTTTTTCATTATATCGTATTTTCCTTATGTTTGGCCTGTCATTATTAGATTTCATTATCCATTTTATGACTCAGTTTTGCCAAACACCTGAATTTGTGAGAGGAATCTTAAACTGTTCATGCTATGGTATTTGTGATGTTTATATTCTATCACTCCACTTTTTCAATCTGTTCAAATCATCCAAGGATTTACTTTCTTTTTAATTTCATAGTTTGCTGGACACAAATCATAGCATGATATCATCACACTCAAAAATTCAGGTATCTGCATTGCAGATGATACCAGAATTTTTGTGTGACATACACTGAGGACATGGCAAATCTCTACACTGACATAAGCCCTTTCTTGCAATGGGCCAAAGAAACTGTTCAGCACAGACAAATTTCAGCTACTCCACAGTGGAAAAATTTAAGTACAAAAACTGGAAGAGAATATAAAAGGTGCACTTATCACTTGATTATGGAAAGTGAGGAGTAATGAAGGAGCAAGGCTTCACAGTGAAGGATCACGGTGGTTTTATTGTTCTAAGATCAAGGAAAATGATAGGCTGGCTAATAAGAACTTTCAGGAGAAAAGGTGTCAAGCCAATGATATTACTCTTTAAGGAACTTGGTACTCTTGAGACTGGAATATTGCTCTGCCCTAACAGCCACTTTTAAGCAGAAGAAATTACAGATGTGGAGAGTGAGTACTAATGATATTTATAAAACAAGGTGGTGGAGAGAGTAGGAGGTGGCAGGCAGACATAACTGACAGCATGACGACTGCAAGTGTTCAACTTGAGTTGCATGACCACGCAATGGTGTACAACTTTTGTATGATTATGATGACTATAACAGTCTGTGTATAAAGTAGATGGTTTACTTTGGATTGGCAGCATTCACCCCAGCTGGTATCCAACTCTCTCTCTCTCTCTCCTATTTTTTTTCTTATATTTTTTTTATTTATTCTCTTCTCACATTTTTCTATTCTTTCTTTTTATTCTTTTCTCTTGCCCAGGTTGGTGAATGAGAGAGTAGGTTGGTTATGGAAGGGTGGGGGCTGGTGAAGGAGGGGAAGGGGTTGCCCTGCAGTAGGGTTTGGTATCAAACACACAGCCTGGCCACCAATGTTTACACTCTCAAATACCGTTAAGGGAAGTAACGTAATGCATGTTACCTTTCATTGGTAGTCAGGGCAAGACCTTGAGGCCCCCGGGGATCCGGGTATGGGGAGGGGTAGGTGGGAATGAATCACGTTCATTAAGAAGTTAGAAAGTATAATGAGGTGACGTGGGATGGTAATTAAAGTAGGTTGGGGAGACATTATGGTATGGGTGGTACAGCATGGCGCCTGCCTTAACGGAAGCAGTTGCTTTTGTTATTAAATACTGTGTACACCAGCAGTGTGCTGCTGCCTTACACTAGGAACACAAGCAGTGTACTGCTACCCTACACTAATTACACGGTGGTAACACCAGCAGTGTACTGCTGCTGTCTTACTCTGACAGTAACACGGTGGGAACAAGAGCTAGTTATGTTTCCAGGTCATTTTTAATCACATGGGATGGATTTCGTACACGAGGTGATGAAACGTGTCAGCCTCATCGCCGGGTCACCATCTGGAAAATACTTGGCCGGGACAATACCAGCGAACCTACTATTTACTGTCAGCCTGGGGTGGAAAATTGGGGATGGGGCGCTGGGAAGATTGTCTGGTAGTCTCAAGGTTCGGCATATACGGAGATTGTCATCCAGGAGCACTGTAGTCACTATTACCTAGCACTTACCGTCTCTCGGGGAGTCAAAGACTTTATTTTTGTTAAAAAAAAAAATGGGCGGGAGATATAGGTGGAAATTAAATGTGATGAGCGGGCAGTGTAGCCCATATGTGCGGGTAGTAGCCAGGATGGGCGGGCAGTAGCCAGGATGGGTGGGAAGGGAGGTTTTAGAGAGAGAGAGAGAGAGAGAGAGAGAGAGAGAGAGAGAGAGGCAGTGTGCCAGCCCCGGCAGCAGTAGTGTTATGGAGGGGAGTGAGTGAAGGTGTGCCGCCGACCTGACCTCCCACCCCCAACACAGTGGTGTTGGCATCCAGGTTTAACTCTTTGTTTGCTCTAAGGATGACCCCGCCAGCCCAGCACACATTCGCCATACTGTGTGAGGCAAACCAGTGACTGCAACACATGAGGAATGTGTCATACTGCAGGTGTTGCCTTTGTTGGTAGCAGTGAAAAGCAGGAAGTTTGTATGGAGAAGCGTGAAGGCATGGATAAGAACCCTTTGTGTGTTTGTATGGTTACTTAGGGTGGATGGTAGTGTTGTGTGCGTGTGTTTCAGTGGACAGTGTTGCGTGTGTGTTTCTGGGATGGTTGAAGTGTTGTGTGATTGATCCTGCAAGGGAGGTGTGTCCCTTTAGGAGCCAGCTGAGAGGACTACTACCAACCCTCCCCTTCCCCAACAACCCACCCATCATAACTACCCTAACCACCCACCCATCATAACTACCCTAACCACCCACCCATCATAACTACCCTAACCACCCACCCATCATAACTACCCTAACCACCCACCCATCATAACTACCCTAACCACCCACCCATCATAACTACCCTAACCACCCACCCATCATAACTACCCTAACCACCCACCCATCATAACTACCCTAACCACCACTAACCCCCCCCCTCATCACCACCACCCACCATTCGCCACAAGTGCCACCATTGCTAGAAACACCATTCCCAAGGCACCACCATTGCTACGCTTGTCACTAGAATCATCTACTGGTAAACTACAGATAATAGCTAATATTGTATTGGATTAGTCACACGAACCCCAGTAGTAATTGTACTCACAAATCATTTAAGCCGTTAATTTGTGATATATATATATATATATATATATATATATATATATATATATATATATATATATATATATATATATATATATATATATATATATATATATTATATATATATAATTAAATGTGCCGAATAGGTAAATTTTGCGATTTTGCTTTAAATAGCAACGCTCTTGCCGAATAAAGTAAGCAAAAATTTGTGTATGCAATAATTTCGCAAAAATCATTCTGAACCTAACGAAAAAAAATATTTCATTGTATTTGTTTATTATTAAATTATTGTAAACTTATCTAAAATATATTTAGTTGGATTAGGCTTAAATTAAATTGCGCTTGTCGAATGCATCTTAAATTCTTCCCAAATTTGTTTAATTATAAATGAATAATTTGTATAATCCTAAATCAATATTCATTTTAATTTATTATACACACCCACATTTTCAAATGTACGAGGATTTCATCACTAACCCAACGAACAGGGTGAACACAAAATACGAGATAACTAACAGTAACATGGGATATACACCAGCGGACGACCTGAGCGTAGTTGGCTGGAAGGATTCCCATAGAGGAGGTAATTAAACCAGCCCCCCTCCATCTCTCTCCTGACAAGTATTATTATATAAATGGTTTGGAAAACCGACAAGTTTATGAATTAGACACTTGTGCAACACTTGGGGTATATTGTAGAAATGTTGCCAGCTAGTGGCTTCATTAGTTCAATCAAGATTGATGGACTAAACACAGCTTCAGGCTGAGGGACTGATTTACATAAAACTCCTCATCTTCTACCGTTCTTGTCCGTATTGGACTGATGAAGCCACTGGCTGGCGAAACGTTTCCACAGTAAAGATACCCAAGTGTTGTACACGAGTATCATTGCATCTTCCCTGACAGGTCAGAATACCACAGCACACCTAACGGCCATCACATGATCTATTGCTGTGTATTACCACTAGGTGGCTCTGGTTTCCTTGAGGGTGATCTTGTGTGTACACAATACATAATGTACTCAGTGTAATGTACCTAAAGACGGTGCCGGATCAGCCGGGCTGTGGTTCGTACGTTGGATTACGTGCGGCCAGCAGTAACAGCCTCGTTGATCAGGCCCTGATCCACCGGGAGGCCTGGTCGTGGACCGGGCCGCGGGGACGTTGATCCCCGGAATGCCCTCCAGGTAGACTCCAGGCAGTAACTTCCCCCATTCTCACCGTACTTTAATCGAGCTTCCTCCCGACCCTGTGGGGTCGGGGTTCTAGCTTTCAGTGCGCCACTAAAAACCCAGTAGTCCATTTTTTGCCTAATAGAATTCAGAGCATAGTAAGTAAAGATGGTTTGGGCCCCGGGCAAGCAAGCGGGGGCAACCTGCGGCCTTCTAGGGGATTAAGCGCGGCCTTCTAGGGGATTAAGCGCGGCCTTCTGAATGAATTTTATTGAAGTTATTATATAATTAACTTTGCAAAATAACCGACATTTTGCAGTATATCTACTCAAAATTTCTTGAATGCAGCCTTGTTAGATTAAATTACAGATAATTTTAGTGCGGCCTTCCAACATAAACAAGGGTGCCTACCCCTGGATGGGGGTTACAAAAGGCATAACTCAGAGGAAGGAGGAGTTCTTGAAGTGGTCTGGGCATTTAAAGAGTAGAATCGGATGATAAAGGGTGTATAAATCTGGAGTGGTATTAAGGAGAGGTTCGAGGAGGGTGTAAGAGGTTTTTTTTTGTGGGAAGGGGTTTGAACATCCGGCAGGCAAGTATGATCGTGGAGTCATTGGAGACGAGAGGTTTTCAGTGTTTGATGTGCTGTTGGAGTATGAACAAGATGACATTTATTTATGCACTATGGAAGGATGGGGATATTGTAGTTCCTGGGAGTAGGAAGGATGGGGATATTGTAGTTCCTGGGAGTAGGAAGGATGGGGATATTGTAGTTCCTGGGAGTAGGAAGGATGGGGGTATTGTAGTTCCTGGGAGTAGGAAGGATGGGGATATTGTAGTTCCTGGGAGTAGGAAGGATGGGGATATTGTAGTTCCTGGGAGTAGGAAGGATGGGGATATTGTAGTTACTGGGAGTAGGAAGGATGGGGATATTGTAGTTACTGGGAGTAGGAAGGATGGGGATATTGTAGTTCCTGGGAGTAGGAAGGATGGGGATATTGTAGTTCCTGGGAGTAGGAAGGATGGGGATATTGTAGTTCCTGGGAGTAGGAAGGATGGGGATATTGTAGTTCCTGGGAGTAGGAAGGATGAGGATATTGTAGTTCCTGGGAATGGGGAAGGATGGGGATATTGTAGTTCCTGGGAGTAGGAAGGATGGGGATATTGTAGTTCCTGGGGGTGGGTAAGGATGGGGATATTGTAGTTCCTGGGAGTGGGGAAGGATGGGGATATTGTAGTTCCTGGGAGTGGGGAAGGATGGGGATATTGTAGTTCCTGGGGGTGGGGAAGGATGGGGATATTGTAGTTCCTGGGGGTGGGGAAGGATGGGGATATTGTAGTTCCTGGGAGTAGGAAGGATGAGGATATTGTAGTTCCTGGGAGTGGGGAAGGATGGGGATATTGTAGTTCCTGGGAGTGGGGAAGGATGGGGATATTGTAGTTCCTGGGGGTGGGGAAGGATGGGGATATTGTAGTTCCTGGGAGTGGGGAAGGATGGGGATATTGTAGTTCCTGGGGGTGGGGAAGGATGACGATGCTGTAGTTCCTGGGGGTGGGGAAGGATGGGGATATTGTAGTTCCTGGGAGTAGGAAGGATGAGGATATTGTAGTTCCTGGGAGTGGGGAAGGATGGGGATATTGTAGTTCCTGGGGGTGGGGAAGGATGGGGATATTGTAGTTCCTGGGAGTGGGGAAGGATGGGGATATTGTAGTTCCTGGGAGTGGGGAAGGATGGGGATATTGTAGTTCCTGGGGGTGGGGAAGGATGAGGATGCTGTAGTTCCTGGGGGTGGGGAAGGATGGGGATATTGTAGTTCCTGGGAGTAGGAAGGATGAGGATATTGTAGTTCCTGGGAGTGGGGAAGGATGGGGATATTGTAGTTCCTGGGAGTGGGGAAGGATGGGGATATTGTAGTTCCTGGGGGTGGGGAAGGATGAGGATGCTGTAGTTCCTGGGGGTGGGGAAGGATGAGGATGCTGTAGTTCCTGGGGGTGGGGAAGGATGGGGATATTGTAGTTCCTGGGAGTAGGAAGGATGAGGATATTGTAGTTCCTGGGAGTGGGGAAGGATGGGGATATTGTAGTTCCTGGGAGTGGGGAAGGATGGGGATATTGTAGTTCCTGGGGGTGGGGAAGGATGAGGATGCTGTAGTTCCTGGGGGTGGGGAAGGATGGGGATATTGTAGTTCCTGGGAGTAGGAAGGATGAGGATATTGTAGTTCCTGGGAGTGGGGAAGGATGGGGATATTGTAGTTCCTGGGGGTGGGGAAGGATGGGGATATTGTAGTTCCTGGGAGTGGGGAAGGATGGGGATATTGTAGTTCCTGGGGGTGGGGAAGGATGAGGATGCTGTAGTTCCTGGGGGTGGGGAAGGATGGGGATATTGTAGTTCCTGGGAGTGGGGAAGGATGGGGATATTGTAGTTCCTGGGGGTGGGGAAGGATGGGGATATTGTAGTTCCTGGGGATGGGGAAGGATGGGGATATTGTAGTTCCTGGGAGTAGGAAGGATGAGGATATTGTAGTTCCTGGGAGTGGGGAAGGATGGGGATATTGTAGTTCCTGGGGGTGGGGAAGGATGGGGATATTGTAGTTCCTGGGGGTTGGAAAGGATGGGGATATTGTAGTTCCTGGGGATGGGGAAGGATGGGGATATTGTAGTTCCTGGGGGTGGGGAAGGATGGGGATATTGTAGTTCCTGGGAGTGGGGAAGGATGGGGATATTGTAGTTCCTGGGGGTTGGAAAGGATGGGGATATTGTAGTTCCTGGGGATGGGGAAGGATGGGGATATTGTAGTTCCTGGGGGTGGGGAAGGATGGGGATATTGTAGTTCCTGGGAGTGGGGAAGGATGGGGATATTGTAGTTCCTGGGGGTGGGGAAGGATGGGGATATTGTAGTTCCTGGGAGTGGGGAAGGATGGGGATATTGTAGTTCCTGGGGGTGGGGAAGGATGGGGATATTGTAGTTCCTGGGGGTGGGGAAGGATGGGGATATTGTAGTTCCTGGGAGTAGGAAGGATGGGGATATTGTAGTTCCTGGGAGTGGGGAAGGATGGGGATATTGTAGTTCCTGGGGGTGGGGAAGGATGGGGATATTGTAGTTCCTGGGAGTAGGAAGGATGGGGATATTGTAGTTCCTGGTTGTGGGGAAGGATGGGGATATTGTAGTTCCTGGGGGTGGGGAGGGATGGGGATATTGTAGTTCCTGGGAGTAGGAAGGATTGGGATATTGTAGTTCCTGGGGGTGGGGAAGGATGGGGATGCTGTTGTTCCTGGGAGTGGGGGAAGGATGGGGATATTTTAGTTCCTGGGGGTGGGGAAGGATGGGGATATTGTAGTTCCTGGGGGTGGGGAAGGATGGGGATGCTGTAGTTCCTGGGAGTGGGGGAAGGATGGGGATATTTTAGTTCCGGGGGGTGGGGAAGGATGGGGATATTATAGTTCCTGGGGGTGGGGAAGGATGGGGATATTGTAGTTCCTGGGGATGGGGAAGGATGGGGATATTGTAGTTCCTGGGAGTGGGGAAGGATGGGGATATTGTAGTTCCTGAGGGTCGGGAAAGATGGGGATATTGTAGTTCCTGGGAGTGGGGAAGGATGGGGATATTGTAGTTCCTGGGGGTGGGGAAGGATGGGGATATTGTAGTTCCTGGGGGTGGGGAAGGATGGGGATATTGTAGTTCCTGGGGGTGGGGAAAGATGGGGATATTGTAGTTCCTGAGGGTGGGGAAGGATGGGGATGCTATAGTTCCTGGGGGTGGGGAAGGATGAAGATTCTGTAGTTCCGGGGGGTGGGGAAGGATGGGGATGCTGTAGTTCCTGGGGGTGGGGAAGGATGAGGATGCTGTAGTTCCTGGGGGTGGGGAAGGATGGGGATGCTGTAGTTCCTGGGGTGGGGAAGGATGAGGATGCTGTAGTTCCTGGGGGTGGGGAAGGATGAGGATGCTGTAGTTCCTGGGGGTGGGGAAGGATGGAGATGCTGTAGTTCCTGGGGGTGGGGAAGGATGGGGATTCTGTAGTTCCTGTGTGTGGGGAAGGATGAGGATGCTGTAGTTCCTGGGGGTGGGGAAGGATGGGGATGCTGTAGTTCCTGGGGTGGGGAAGGATGGGGATGCTGTAGCTCCTGGGGGTGGGGAAGGATGAGGATACTGTAGTTCCTGGGGGTGGGGAAGGATGAGGATGCTGTAGTTCCTGGGGGTGGGGAAGGATGGGAATGCTGTAGTTCCTGGGGGTGGGGAAGGATGGGGATGCTGTAGTTCCTGGGAGTTGGGAAGGATGGGGATATTGTAGTTCCTAGGGGTGGGGAAGGATGGGGATATTATAGTTCCTGGGGGTGGGGAAGGATGGGGATATTGTAGTTCCTGGGGGTGGGGAAAGATGGGGATATTGTAGTTCCTGGGAGTGGGGAAGGATGGGGATATTGTAGTTCCTGGGGGTGGGGAAGGATGGGGATATTGTAGTTCCTGCGGGTGGGGAAGGATGGGGATATTGTAGTTCCTGCGGGTGGGGAAGGATGGGGATATTGTAGTTCCTGGGGGTGGGGAAGGATGGGGATATTGTAGTTCCTGGGGGTGGGGAAGAATGGGGATATTGTAGTTCCTGGGAGTGGGGAAGGATGAGGATGCTGTAGTTCCTGGGGGTGGGGAAGGATGGGGATGCTATAGTTCCTGGGGGTGGGGAAGGATGAGGATTCTGTAGTTCCTGGGGGTGGGGAAGAATGGGGATGCTGTAGTTCCTGGGGGTGGGGAAGGATGGGGATGCTGTAGTTCCTGGGGTTGGGGAAGGATGAGGATGCTGTAGGTCCTGGGGGTGGGGAAGGATGGGGATGCTGTAGTTCCTGGGGGTGGGGAAGGATGGGGATGCTGTAGCTCCTGGGGGTGGGGAAGGATGAGGATACTGTAGTTCCTGGGGGTTGGGAAGGATGAGGATGCTGTAGTTCCTGGGGGTGGGGAAGGATGGGGATGCTGTAGTTTCTGGGGGTGGGGAAGGATGGGGATGCTGTAGTTCCTGGGGGTGGGGAAGGATGGGGATGCTGTAGTTCTTGGGAGTTGGGAAGGATGGGGATATTGTAGTTCCTGGGGGTGGGGAAGGATGAGGATGCTGTAGTTCCTGGGGGTGGGGAAGGATGGGGATGCTGTAGTTCCTGGGGGTGGGGAAGGATGGGGATGCTGTAGCTCCTGGGGGTGGGGAAGGATGGGGATGCTGTAGTTCCTGGGGGTGGGGAAGGATGGGGATGCTGTAGTTCCTGGGAGTGGGGAAGGATGGGGATATTGTAGTTCCTGAGAGTGGGGAAGGATGAGGATGCTGTAGTTCCTGGGAGTGGGGAAGGATGGGGATATTGTAGTTCCTGGGGGTGGGGAAGGATGGGGATATTGTAGTTCCTGGGGTGGGGAAGGATGGGGATGCTGTAGTTTCTGGGGGTGGGGAAGGATGGGGATATTGTAGTTCCTGGGAGTGGGGAAGGATGAGGATGCTGTAGTTCCTGGGAGTGGGGAAGGATGGGGATATTGTAGTTCCTGGGGGTGGGGAAGGATGGGGATATTGTAGTTCCTGGGGGTGGGGAAGGATGGGGATATTGTAGTTCCTGGGGGTGGGGAAGGATGGGGATGCTGTAGTTCCTGGGGGTGGGGAAGGATGGGGATATTGTAGTTCCTGAGGGTGGGGAAGGATGGGGATGTTGTAGCTCCTGGGGGTGGGGAAGGATGGGGATATTGTAGTTCCTGGGGGTGGGGAAGGATGGGGATATTGTAGTTCCTGGGGGTGGGGAAGGATGGGGATGCTGTAGTTCCTGGGGGCGGGGAAGGATGGGGATATTGTAGTTCCTGGGAGTAGGGAAGGATGAGGGTGCTGTAGCTTCTGGGAGTGGGGAAGGATGAGGATGCTGTAGTTTCTGGGGGTGGGGAAGGATGAGGATGCTGTAGTTTCTTGGAGTAGGGAACGATGAGGATGCTGTAGTTCCTGGGAGTGGGGAAGGATGAGGATGCTGTAGTTCCTGGGGGTGGGGAAGGATGAGGATGCTGTAGTTTCTGGGGGTGGGGAAGGATGAGGATGCTGTAGTTTCTGGGAGTAGGGAAGGAGGAGGATGCGGTAGTTCCTGGGGGTCGGGAAGGATGAGGATGCTGTAGTTCCTGGGAGTGGGGAAGGATGAGGATGCTGTAGCTCCTGGGAGTGGGGAAGGATAAAGATACTGTAATTCCTAGGAGTGGGGAAGGATGAGGATGCTGTAGTTTCTGGGGGTGGGGAAGGATGAGGATGCTGTAGTTTCTGGGAGTAGGGAACGATGAGGATGCTGTAGTTCCTGAGGGTGGGGAAGGATGAGGATGCTGTAGTTCCTGGGAGTGGGGAAGGATGAGGATGCTGTAGCTCCTGGGAGTGGGGAAGGATAAAGATACTGTAATTCCTAGGAGTGGGGAAGGATGAGGATGCTGTAGTTTCTGGGGGTGGGGAAGGATGAGGATGCTGTAGTTTCTGGGAGTAGGGAACGATGAGGATGCTGTAGTTCCTGGGAGTGGGGAAGGATGAGGATGCTGTAGCTCCTGGGAGTGGGGAAGGATAAAGATACTGTAATTCCTAGGAGTGGGGAAGGATGAGGATGCTGTAGTTTCTGGGAGTGGGGAAGGATGAAGGATGAATATGTTGTAGTTTCTAGGAGTAGGGAAGGATGAAGGATGAGAATGTTGTGGTTCCTGGTAGTGGGGAAAGATCAGGATGAAGTTCTCGGTAGGTCATTTGAATTTGATGTCAGCACAATTCTGGTAAGACGGGTGTTAAATGATTATGAATATTTCCTTAATTTGGGCCGCCCTGTCAAGGTGTACTCACCTAGTTGAGGTTGCAGGGGTCGAGTCCTAGCTCCTGGTGTGTGTGTGTGTGTGTGTGTGTGTGTGTGTGTGTGTGTGTAGCGTGCAAGACACAAGGTTAAAGAGATAAGTACACAGATGATTTTTTGTCAATACATTGGAAGTACTTAGTGGAGCTCCTCAGAGCTGGGGCGGGGGGTACGTACCCAAGATGGAAGGAACATTACCTCTCTCAACTGCAACACTGAGGTGATGGAAGACACAAGTGCCTGCTTCAGGATACTTAGTGTCCTTTTTGCCTAACTTCAGGAATTTGCATACGCTTTTTCCCAACGAGTTAAATGTCTTCAAATATATGGAAACGAACATGTAATAAGGAAAACGTTCGCTGTTTATATAATGAATTTCAGTAGTACACTTTAGCTTGGCATGACCCAGTCATTGTTTCCTGAATCACAATCCGTTCTTCACTCTCCCTACCTACCTTCCTTCCTTCCTTCCTTTTCTCTTCTCTCCTCTCCCCCTGTTTCTCTCTCCCCCCCCCTCTGGTGGGTGTGTGGGTAGGGGATTAGAGAGAAGAGTAATGTTGGCACTCAATACATGGCCTTCCTTACACAAGTGTTGTTGACACTATAGGTCCTTACACAAGTGTTGTTGACACTATAGGTCCTTACACAAGTGTTGTTGACACTATAGGTCCTTACACAAGTGTTGTTGACACTATAGATCCTTACACAAGTGTTGTTGACATTATAGGTCCTTACACAAGTGTTGTTGACACTATAGGTCCTTACACAAGTGTTGTTGACACTATAGATCCTTACACAAGTGTTGTTGACACTATAGATCCTTACACAAGTGTTGTTGACATTATAGGTCCTTACACAAGTGTTGTTGACACTAGGTCCTTACACAATTGTTGTTGACACTAGGTCCTTACACAAGTGTTGTTAACACTCACTATAGGGCCTTACACAAGCGTTGTTGACACTATAAGGGCTTTCACAAGTGTTGCTGGCACTCAGTAGAGGGCCTTACACAAGTGTTGCTGGCACTCAGAATAGGTCGTTCCTTATGTACTGTAAATGTGCTGCTGTGCCATCCTACCTCCCTGTGTCCTCCCTTCCTCACTCGTCTATACTGAAGGGTGTCTCCTTCCGTACCACTGATGCACCGTGTGGTGGTGGTGTTGCTGCTGCACCATGTGTTGCTGCTACTGGTGCACGGTGTGTTGCTGCTACTGCTGCACCATGTGTTGCTGTTGCTGCTGCACGGTGTGTTGCTGCTGCTGCTGCACGGTGTGTTGCTGTTGCTGCACGGTGTGTTGCTGCTGCACGGTGTGTTGCTGTTGCTGCACGGTGTGTTGTTGCTGTTGCTGCAAGGTGTGTTGCTCTTGAGTACCAGGTGACCTTCCTGAGATGGTCGTCAACAAAGCCTTAACGTGGGCCCCCAAACTGAAGTACCTAGAAACGGATACACACGAGGATACTGTGTGTACGTGCGTGTGCGTGCGTGCGCATTTTTGCTCGTGCATGTGTACTCGCGTATATATGGTTGCAAGGGTCGATTCTCAGATCCTAGCCCCACCTCTTCGCTGGTCGCTAGTAAGTTCATTCCTGGCTTCGAGAGCCTTATCGTACCTCTTCTTAAAGCTGTGTATGGATCCTGCATGTACCACTTTGCATGTTATTCCACTTCCTGACTACTCGTCTGAGTCAACTTCTGCTGTGTGTTCATGTTCCTGCTTCCAATCTTAAACAATGTCACCCCTATTCATCCTATCGGTTCCTCTCCGTATTGTGTATGTTATCATATCACTAGTCCTTCTGTCCTCCAGTGTCTTCAGGCTGAGTTCCCGTAACTTTTTCTCATAGGACATACCTTAGCTTCCTCATAGGACATACCTTAGCTCCGGAACTAGTCTCATTGCAAACCTCTGCACTTTCTCAAAATTTTTGACGTGCTTTACCAGGTGTGGGTTCCATGCTGGTGCTGCATATTCCAATATGGGCCTCAGGTACATGGTGCACAATGTCTTGAATGACTTCTTGCTTACATGTCGAAAACCTCTTCTTAGATTTGTCAGTTGTTTGGTTGATGTGCATCTCAAGTAATAGGCTTAGTACAATACTCACCCCAAGGTCCTTCTGAGTGAGATTTGCAGCCTTTGCCCTCGAGCCTGTACGTCTGCAGTTTTCATAACTTAGCACTTGCTGGGGTTAAACCCCAGTAGCCATTTGTCAGACCAGACCTGCAGCCTATCCAGATCCATTTGTAGCTTTCCATTTCGACAACTCTTCATGGATCATCACTCGTTGTTTCCTTCCTGTAATGTAGGCCTTCATCCATTGTAGCACTTTACCTATTATTCTTGCCTGCTCCTCTAGTTTTTGTACCAGCCTTTTTTGCGGTACTTTGTCGAGCCTTCCTGCAGTCCAAGAAAATAAAATCATCCCATCTCTCTCTCCTGCCTTACTTTTGTTACCCTGTCATAGAACTCCAGTAGGTTTGTGACAAGATTTACCATCCTAAAGCCGTGCTGTTTGTCTTGTACGAACCCACTCCTTTCTAGATGCTCCCCCCACTCTTCTGATAATCTTAAAACTTGGCATACTATGCATGCGAGTGACACAGGTCTGTAGTTTAACGCTGCCGCTCTCCTTTCTTAAAAAATGGGAATACATTTGTTGTCGTCCACACTTCCGGCAGTTGCCCTGTGTCGATCGACTTGATTGTTCCTAGAGGCACACACGGTAACTCTGCTCCCTCTCTCAGGACCCATGGAGAGATATCTGGTCCCAACACCTTTGAGGTATCTAGCTCATACAGTAGCTTCTTCACCTACTCCAGAGTTATGTATTGTTAAACGCTCACTGGTGCACTCTGTTACTTCAATTTGCTGTCTCTGAGAATAGTTTACCTGGAGAGGGTTTCGGGGGTCAACGCCCCCCCGCGGCCCGGTCTGAGACCAGGCCTCATGGTGGATCAGGGTAAAATCAACCAGGCTGTTACTGCTGGCCACACGCAAGCTGACGTACGAACCACAGCCCGGTTGGTCAGGTACTGACTTCAGGTGCCTGTCCAGTGCCTTCTTGAAGACAGCCAGGGGTCTATTGGCAATGCCCCTTATGTATGCTGGGAGGCAATTGAACAGTCTTGGGCCTCGGACACTTATTGTGTTGCCTCTCAGTGTACTCGTTGCACCCCTGCTTTTCATCAGGGTAATGTTGCATCTCTTTTCGAGTCTTTTGCTTTCATAGGGAGTGATTTTCGTGTGCAGGTTTGGTTCCAATCCCTCCAGGACCTTCCAAGATTTTCGTGTGCAGGTTTGGTTCCAATCCCTCCAGGACCTTCCAAGTGTATATTATCATGTATTTCTATCGCCTGCGTTCGAGGGAATACAGATCAAGGACCTTCAACCGTTCCCAGTAGTTTAGGTGCCTTATCGTACTTATGTGTGCCGTGAAAGTTCTTTGTACACTCTCCAGGTCTGCAATGTCGCCAGCCTTGAAGGGGGCCATTAGTATACAGCAGTATTCCAGCTTAGAGAGAAGCGATTTGAAGAGAATTATCTTGGGCTTGGCATTCCTAGTTTTGAAGGTTCTCATTATCCATCCTGTCATTTTCCTAGCCGATGAGGCAGATACATTGTTGTGTTCTTTGAAGGCGAGATCCTCTGACATTATCACTCCCAGGTCCTTCACATTACTTTTCCGCTCTATTGTATGATTAGAATTGTCATATACCCTGACACATTTTTAATTTCTTCAAGTTTCCAATATCTGAGTAGTTGAAATTTCTCCTCGTTGAACTTCATATTGTTTTCAGTGGCCCATTCCAAGATTTGGTTGATGTCCGCTTGGAGTCTCACGGTGTCTTTGATGGCGGTCACTGCCATGGTAATCCGGGTGTCATCCGCAAAGGAAGACACGGAGCTAAGGCTTACATCTCTCTTTGTCAGAAATGAGGATGAGGAATACAATGGGAGTGAGTGCTGTGCCTTGTGAAACAGAGCTTTGTACCGTGGCTGACTGGGACTTTACTGTTTACTATTACTCTTTGTGTTCTATTTGTCAGGAAGTTATAGATCCATCTACCAACTTTTCCTGTTATTCCTTTATCACGCATTTTGTGCGCAGTTACACCATGGTCACACTTGTCGAAAACTTTTGCAAAGTCTGTGTATACTACATCTGTATTTTGTTTATCCTCTACAGCATCCAGGACCTTGTCATAGTGGTCCAGTAGCTGGGACAGGCAGGAGCGACCTGCTCTAAACCCGTATTGCCATGGGTTGTGTAATTGATGAGTATCTAAGTGGTTGACTATCTTGCTTCTTAAAACCCTCTCAAAGATTTTTATGATATGGGATGTTAGAGCTATTGGTCTGTAGTTCTTTGCAATTGCTTTACTGCCACCTTTATGGAGTGGGGCTATGTCTGTTGTTTTTAGTGTGTGTGGGATGACCCCTGTGTCCATGTTCCCTCTCCATAAAATGCTGAAGGCACGCGATAGGGGCTTCTTGCAATTTTTGATGAACATGGAGTTCCACGAGTCTGGGCCTGGGGCAGAGTGCATGGACATGTTATTAATTGCCTCTTCAAAGTCTTGTAGAGTTAGAATAATATCCGAGATTTTTGGGATGACCAAAGTTTGGGTTTCGTTCATAAAGAATTCATTTGGATTGTTGACCCTTAGTCTGGGCAGTGG
The DNA here is from genome assembly GCF_038502225.1 of Cherax quadricarinatus. NCBI lineage: Eukaryota > Metazoa > Arthropoda > Malacostraca > Decapoda > Parastacidae > Cherax > Cherax quadricarinatus. The sequence goes on along the minus strand of NC_091306.1, from coordinate 5,444,439 downwards.
CTCGTTGAACACTGAGTCATATTGGGACTTTAGTATCTCGATCATTTCTTGGCTGTCATCTGTGTATGTCCCATCCCACCTAAGCAGGGGCCCAGTACTGAATGTTGTTTTTCCCTTAGATTTGGCATAAGAGAAGAATTTTTTTTTTCAGTTTCCTTTATGGCTTTTATCCCTTAATCTCTTGCTGAGCTCCTCACAGACTTCTGCTCATTCTTTGTGAACTCCCCTCCTTCCTCCTCCAGCCTGATTACCTATCCCTTTACTCCTAGCATCCTCCTGATGTGGCTATATAACAACTTGGGTCGGATTTGTTTTTGATGCAGTGTCATTCTCAAATTGTCATCGAGTCTCTCTCCTTATCCATGAATACTCGTTTCTGGCTCTTCGGCCCGATTCCTTGTTTTCCTGAGTGCTTTACATATTTTTTTTCCATGCTCTAGCACAGTTAGTTTTGGCCTCTCTACAACTCTAGGTAAACCATGCGATCACTTTGTTCCTTCCATTGTTTTTTTTCTTCTGAGTACAAATTTCTCCTCTTCTTCCCTCCACTTTTCAACCAGATACTCCATATCATTCAGTGTGTTCCTCTCAAGTTTTCTTTCTCATTGCACCTCATTCAGGAATTGCCTCATGCCTGTGTAGTCACCTCTTTTGAAGTTTACTTCTCCCATCCTTCCCACGTTACTCCTCTCTCCACTGTTACTTCCACAAGGTATTCGAAACTCGGGATCATGTGGTCATTAACAATATCCCCTATGTCAAAACCACTCGGAGTGAATACAAGGTCCAGCCTTGTTAGTTCTCTCTCTCTCTCTCTCTCTCTCTCTCTCTCTCTCAGGTTGCATCCCTAATATATATGTGTGTTAGTTACCATTTTGTCCTAGGCACATGTCGATTAGACACTAGGCCTGTTGTGTGTGTGTGTTGTGTGTGTGTGTGTGTGCGTGCGTGTGCGTGTGCGCGCGTGCGTGTGTGCATGTGTTTTCGAAGGAACCCTCAGACCAAAGGCCACGAGTGGATCAGCACACAGTGTAAGTGGCCTTGTGGCGCCCCACGCTCCACTGTTGGTAGGATCCTCTTCACCCAGGGAGTTTAGCATCTAAATATTCCCAGTGTTCCTTATTGAGAGCTGCTGTCGAATCTGGCAAGCTGCCCTTTGTTCTCCACTAGGAGCTGAGCCTACGTACTATGTTTTGGGTATGGCGTATGCTATACTTCCATATTTTATGGAGGAGGGGACGATGGCAACCCTCAGCCTGTCACACGCGACTCTGCTCTTTTGCAGTGTGCGTTAAAATGATCTTAGTTATGACTTAATGTGACAAGTTACTAGTGCTCACTGCTCTCATGACAGCTACTCTAGGCGGGTCCCACGTCATTGTCTTACTTCGACTCCCAAATGTGTTTGCGTCCACCTTGTAGTCTAGAAGAACCATGAGTGGCTAGCCTGCCCATGACTGGCAGGGACCACTGTTATCAAGCTGCCTCAAAATAATTTCGTGGATCAGATTTTTGTTTTTGCCTGTGGAGAGTCCAGCAAGGTATACAGGTTCAGCAGTACCTGGGCGTCACATTAAAACAAATATCTTTAGATTGCGGCTATAAAACACGTGTAAACCCCAGTAGATTTGAGGATGTAGCACCCTATAGACTTGAAGATACTGGATACACCACATCCAGAGTATCATACAGGTGTCCTCCTGCCTCTGAGCTTGATTAATGCACTGCAGAATATGTTAGTTTAATATGTTTATTATGCACCCCATGTGTGACACACATTTTAGCTGTTTGCCCGCGGCTTAACCTACAGTGTGTGGATTCTTCTGATACATTGGGGTCAGTGTTAAGAAACTTTGTTGTGTTCGGTCTAATCAGAGATCCTCTCCAGTCGAATATGACTAGTGGTATGGTAAGACCATTTGTACTGATGTTGTAATGATTGTGGCTTGTAAAAACAAACACATCACACACACACACACACACACACACACACACACACACACACACACACACACACACACACACACACACACACACACACACACACACATGCACAAGCACACACACGCACACACACGCACACACACGCACACGCGCACACACACACACACACACACACACACACACACACACACACACACACACAGCAAATGTAGTCCCCATATTTAAGAAAGGAAACAGAAACGAGGCACTTAACTACAGACCTGTGTCTCTGACATGTATTGTATGCAAAGTCATGGAGAAGATTGTCAGGAGGAGAGTGGTGGAACACCTGGAACGGAACAAGATTATAAATGAAAACCAGCATGGGTTCATGGAAGGCAAATCCTGTGTCACAAACCTTCTGGAGTTTTATGACAAGGTAACAGAAGTAAGACACGAGAGAGAGGGGTGGGGTTGATTGCATTTTCCTAGACTGCAGGAAGGCCTTTGACACAGTTCCTCACAAGAGATTAGTGCAGAAGCTGGAGGATCAGGAGGCATATAACAGGGAGGGCACTGCAATGGATCAGGGAATACCTGACAGGGAGGCAACAACGAGTCATGGTACGTGAAGAGGTATCACAGTGGGCGCCTGTGACGAGCGGGGTCCCACAGGGGTCAGTTCTAGGACCAGTGCTATTTTTGATATATGCGAACGACATGATGGAAGGAATAGACTCTTAAGTGTCCCTATTCGCAGATGATGTGAAGCTGATGAGAAGAATTAAATCGGATGAGGATGAGGCAGGACTGCAAAGAGACCTGGACAGGCTGGACATGTGGTCCAGAAACTGGCTTCTCGAATTCAACCCTGCCAAATGCAAAGTCATGAAGATTGGGGAGGGGCAAAGAAGACCGCAGACAGAGTATAGGCTAGGTGGACAAAGACTACAGACCTCACTCAGGGAGAAAAACCTTGGGGTGACCATAACACCGAGCACGTCACCGGAGGCACACATCAACCAAATAACTGCTGCAACATACGGGCGCCTGGCAAACCTGAGAATAGCGTTCCGATACCTTAATAAGGAATCGTTCAAGACACTGTACACTGTGTATGTTAGGCCCATACTGGAGTATGCAGCACCAGTCTGGAACCCACACCTGGTCAAGCACGTCAAGAAGTTAGAGAAAGTACAAAGGTTTGCAACAAGGCTAGTCCCAGAGCTCAAGGGAATGTCGTACGAGGAAAGGTTGAGGGAAATCGGACTGACGACACTGGAGGACAGAAGGGTCAGGGGAGACATGATAACGACATACAAGATACTGCGGGGAATAGACAAGGTGGACAGAGATAGGATGTTCCGGAGAGGGGACACAGAAACAAGGGGTCACAACTGGAAGCTCAAGACTCAGACGAGTCACAGGGACGTGAGAAAGTATTTCTTCAGTCATAGAGTCGTCAGGAAGTGGAATAGCCTAGCAGGTGAAGTAGTGGATGCAGGAACCATACATAGTTTTAAGAAGAGGTATGACAAAGCTCAGGAAGCAGAGAGGGAGAGGACCTAGTAGCGATCAGTGAAGAGGCGGGGCCAGGAGCTGAGTCTCGACCCCTGCAACCACAATTAGGTGAGTACACACATCACCACACACATCACACACACACATCACACACACACATCACACACACACATCACACACACACACATCACACACACACATCACACACACACACACACATCACACACACACACACACACATCACACACACACACATCACACACACACACATCACACACACACACATCACACACACACACATCACACACACACACATCACACACACACATCACACACACACACATCACACACACACACATCACACACACACACATCACACACACACACATCACACACACACATCACACACACACACATCACACACACACACATCACACACACACATCACACACACACACATCACACACACACACATCACACACACACACACACACACACACATCACACACACACACACACACACACACACACACACATCACACACCCATCACACACCCATCACACACCCATCACACACCCATCACACACCCATCACACACCCATCACACACCCATCACACACCCATCACACACACATCACACACACATCACACACACATCACACACACACACACACACACACACACACACACACACACACACACACACACACACACAACACACACACACATCACACACACAACACACACACATCACACACACAACACACACACATCACACACACAACATACACACATCACACACACATCACACACACATCACACACACATCACACACACATCACACACACACACACAACACACACAACACACACACCACACACACATCACACACACATCACACACACATCACACACACATCACACACACATCACACACACATCACACACACATCACACACACATCACACACAACACACACACATCACACACACACACACACACACATCACACACATACACATCACACACACATATCACACATCACACACACACATCACACACATCACACACAAATCACACACATATCACACACACACACACAATCACACACACATCACACACAATCACACACACATCACACACACATCACAAACACACACACACACACATCACAAACACACACATCACACACACACATCACAAACACACACACACATCACAAACACACACACACACATCACAAACACACACACACATCACAAACACACACACACACACATCACAAACACACACATCACAAACACACACATCACTCACACACACATCACTCACACACACATCACACACACACACACATCACACACACACACACATCACACACACATCACACACACACATCACACACACACATCACACACATCACACAATCACACACATCACACACATCACACACACACACATCACACACACACACATCACACACATCACACACATCACACACATCACACACATCACACACATCACACACATCACACACATCACACACATCACACACATCACACACAACACACACACACACACACACACACACACATCACACACATCACACACATCACACACACACACACATCACACACACACATCACACACACACATCACACACACACATCACACACACATCACACACACATCACACACACACACACATACACACATACACACACACACACACACACACCACACACACCACACACACACACACAACACACACACACACACACACACACACACACCACACACACACACACACACACACACGCAGGGACTGAAGGCAAGAACATGTCAATGGAAGGACATAAAATGCCTCAGAGGAAGCAGATGGAGACTCAGTGGGAGGAGGAAAGGGCGAGGTCAGTTTTTGTGTACGGGCTCCAAGAAGCCAAGGGGGACAACTTTGAAGAAATAAAACAGGAGAAAAAAATGATTGAAGGCATCATGAAAACAATAGGTGAGGGCGATATGGCCCAGGTGACAAATTTTCAGAGAATTGGGTGGTTTGCGAGTGGAAGGATACGGCCTGTCAGAGTAACTTTCAAGGAAGAATCAGTTCGAACCAGGATTCTGCAAGAGAAAGCAAGACTGAGGGACAAAGAGGGGTACCAGAGAGTATACCTCGACCGCGACAGAACACAAGAAGAAAGGACTACCCTGAAAGAGAGGGTACAGAGACGCAAGGAGGAACAAGAGGCAATGACGAAAATGAGCAGGACCCAGACACAGGAGGAAGGGCAAACACACCCCACAGAATCTCCCACCAAAAGACTCCAACCGCGACATTCCCAACGCAACTGAGCAACCTATACTACAACCCACTCACTGTTCCCTCTGCCACCAACCCCCATATCACAAACCTCACCCCAACAGCTGTCCCTTATGGGCATTCTGACCCCACCCCCATCATCACAAACCCCACCTACACCACATTCCCATATAGGCCCCCACCAAGGCTCTCGCTCCCCCAACCCCAATATTCTTGCATGACCACAATGATAGAAAAGAAACTGAAAGTTTGGTACACAAACGCGGATGGAATAACGAATAAACATGAGGAGCGGAACGAAAGAATCAGTGAAAAATCCCCAGACATCATAGCAGTCACAGAAACAAAACTCGCTGAGACAATAACGGACACAATCTTCCCAACAGGATATCAGATCCTGAGGAAAGATAGAAGGAGTAGAGGGGGAGGAGGGGTTGCACTGCTCTTAAAACACCGAAGGGGATTTGAGGAAATGGAAGGCATGGACATGATTGGAGAAAGAGACTACATTGTAGGTACAATTCAGTCCAGAGAACATAAAGTAGTCATTGGAGTGATGTATAACCCACCACCGAACTGCAGGAGGCCAAGAGAGGAGTACGAAGAAAACAACAGGGTGATGGTGGACACAATGGCTGAGGTGGCAAGAAGAGCTCACTCGAGCAGAGCAAAGTTACTGGTAATGGGCGATTTCAACCACAGGGAGATCGACTGGGAAAACCTGGAGCCACATGGGGGTCCCGAAACATGGAGAGCCAAGATGATGGATGTGGTAGTTGAAAACCTCATGCATCATCATGTCAGGAACACAACCAGAGAGAGAGGGGAGGATGAGCCAGCAAGACTGGATCTTGTGTTCACCCTGAACAGTTCAGACATTGAGGACATCACTTACGAGAGGCCCCTTGGAGCTAGCGATCACGTGGTTCTGAGTTTTGATTATATAGTAGAGTTACAAGTGGAGAAGGTAACAGGAACTGAAGGGGACAGGCCAAACTATAAAAGGGGGGACTACACAGGTATGAGAAACTTCCTGCAGGAGGTTCAGTGGGAGAGAGAAATGCTAGGAAAATCAGTAAACGAGATGATGGAATATGTGGCAACAAAGTGCAAGGAGGCAGAGGAAAGTTTTGTTCCCAAGGGAAACAGAAATAATAGGAAGACCAAAACGAGTCCTTGGTTTACCCGAAGGTGTAGGGAGGCAAAAACTAAGTGCAGCAGAGAATGGAAAAGGTACAGGAGGCATAGGACCCAGGAAAACAAGGAGATTAGTAGAAGAGCCAGAAACGAGTATGCACAGATAAGGAGGGAGGCCCAGCGACAGTATGAAAACGACATAGCATCGAAAGTCAAATCTGACCCAAAACTGCTGTATAGCCACATTAGGAGGAAGACAACAGTCAAGGACCAGGTGATAAGGCTGAGGAAAGAAGGTGGAGAACTCACAAGAAACGATCAAGAGGTATGTGAGGAGCTCAACACGAGATTTAAGGAAGTATTTACAGTAGAGACAGGAAGGACTCTGGGGGGACAGACCAGATGGGGACACCAGCAAGGAATACACCAACAAGTGTTGGACGACATACATACAGATGAGGAGGAGGTGAAGAAACTGCTAAGGGACATCGATACCTCAAAGGCAATGGGACCGGACAACATCTCCCCGTGGGTCCTTAGAGAGGGAGCAGATATGTTGTGCGTGCCACTTACCACAATCTTCAACACGTCCCTGGAAACTGGGCAACTACCTGAGGTATGGAAGACGGCAAATGTAGTTCCCATTTTTAAAAAAGGACACAGAAAAGAGGCACTAAACTATAGACCTGTGTCATTGACGTGTATAGTATGCAAAATTATGGAGAAGATTATCAGGAGGAGAGTGGTGGAGCACCTGGAACGGAACAAGAGTATAAATGCCAACCAGCACGGATTCATGGAAGGCAAATCCTGTGTCACAAACCTTCTGGAGTTTTATGATAAAATAACAGAAGTAAGACACGAGAGAGAGGGGTGGGTTGATTGCATCTTCTTGGACTGCAAGAAGGCCTTTGACACAGTTCCTCACAAGAGATTAGTGCAGAAGCTAGAGCATCAGGCGCATATAACAGGAAGGGCACTGCAATGGATCAGAGAATACCTGACAGGGAGACAACAACGAGTCATGGTACGTAATGATGTATCACAGTGGGCACCTGTGACGAGCGGGGTCCCACAGGGGTCGGTCCTAGGACCAGTGCTATTTTTGGTATATGTGAACGACATGATGGAAGGGTTAGACTCAGAAGTGTCCCTGTTTGCAGATGATGTGAAGTTAATGAGGAGAATTAAATCTGATGAGGACCAGGCAGGACTTCAAAGAGACCAGGACAGACTGGACACCTGGTCCAGCAAATGGCTTCTCGAATTTAATCCTGCCAAATGCAAAGTCATGAAGATAGGGGAAGGGCACAGAAGACCACAGACCGAGTATAGGCTAGGAGGCCAAAGACTGCAAACCTCACTAAGGAGAAAGATCTTGGGGTGAGTATAACACCGAGCATGTCTCCGGAAGCACACATCAACCAGATAACTGCTGCAGCATATGACCGCCTGGCAAATCTGAGAACAGCATTCCGATACCTTAGTAAGGAATAGTTCAAGACACAGTACACCGTGTATGTCAGGCCCATACTGGAGTATGCAGCACCTGTTTGGAACCCGCACTTGATAAAGCACGTCAAGAAACTAGAGAAAGTACAAAGGTTTGCGACAAGGTTAGTTCCAGAGCTAAGGGGAATGTCCTATGAAGAAAGATTAAAGGAACTCGGCCTGACGACACTGGAGGACAGGAGGGTCAGGGAAGACATGATAACGACATATAAAATACTGCGTGGAATAGACAAGGTGGACAAAGACAGGATGTTCCAGGGAGGGGACACAGAAACAAGAGGCCACAATTGGAAGTTGAAGACACAAATGAGTCAGAGAGATATTAGGAAGTATTTCTTCAGTCATAGAGTTGTAAGGCAGTGGAATAGCCTAGAAAATGACGTAGTGGAGGCAGGAACCATACACAGTTTTAAGACGAGGTTTGATAAAGCTCATGGAGCGGGGAGAGAGAGGGCCTAGTAGCAACCGGTGAAGAGGCGGGGCCAGGAGCTAGGACTCGACCCCTGCAACCACAAATAGGTGAGTACACCACACACACACACACACACACACACACACACACACACACACACACACACACACACACACACACACACACACACACACACACACACACACACGTGTATTACAACTGCAACACAGCTACAACCACCATTTTCAACATTTATGACACTCTAAATGTATAATGTATACTTTCACAGCTGTGACACCACCACCACTAATACACTTGGTTGGTGGTTGAGTGCCAACAGCGTAGGGTTGTTGGGTTGAGTGCCAACAGCGTGTGTTGGGGGTAGTGGTGGGTGAGAGGCGATATACCCAAGTCACAGGCAATTAGACGAATTCATGAGACGTGCTAGGTAGAGCTTCGGGGACAGTGGTGGTGGTACAGGTGGCCCCTCCCCCCCCCATCCCTACACGCACACGTACGCACATCAGACAATAAGATCAAGGACGTAAGCAGCTCTCCTCAGTCTTAAGACGTTGTTCATCTCTTCCTCACTCTGTCCCTCCATCTTGTTTCTTTTCCTAGTGCATTTCTTTCCATCACTGCTTTTTTTCAGTTATACATCTATCTTCATCTCCCTCTTCTCATCTGCTCTCCCTTTTCCTTCTTCCATGGTGCGGGAAATTATAGGATCTTGGAACAAGCAGTGGCAGTAATTCTAGTTGTGAGTTGACTTTTTTTTTTACGCAAGACCGTAAACACTGTGTTTGTTGTAGCTGTTTGTAAGCACCTGTTACTGTTTTACTTCTGTGGGTGCTACCTTTGATGTCTCTAGCTTTTTTTTTTTTTTTTTGCTGGACGGCCTGGTTAGTCACAGGCTGTTGGTGTTGGCTGCGTACACGCCTGACGTAGGACACCTCAGCACGGCTGAAGTGCAACTTGATCACGATATATGTGCCTCTTGCTCTGGTCAAAGTAGTTTACCCTGTATAGGTGTGACGTCAGTGCCGCCTCCAGGATGTTCCAGGTGAAAGTGAAGGTACTTGCAAAATACACTGCAGGCGCCCTCATTCATATTGTTAGGCCTAAAATGTGCCTTGCATGGTTATTCTTACTAGCTGCTGGGGTTGTATCACTTGCCCTCCCTCTCCTGGCTACTTCTCCCTTGGTACTGGTGAAGAGTTCTCAATCCCAGGAATTGGAGGTAGCCTAGTCTTGGGTTAGACATGATTGTTGTTCCTAGGCGCTGTATGACCACTACGGGAAGGTAGTAATAAAGTTGGTAGAATTACCGACAATATGTAAAGTAAAAGGACACAAGTGCAACTAATGTGACATTTTATTGTGGCAACGTTTCGCTCTCCAGGAGCTTTGTCAAGCCGTTGTAACGGCTTGACAAAGCTCATGGAGCGAAACGTTGCCACAATAAAATGTCACATTAGTTGCAGTTGTGTCCTTTTACTTTACAGACGGGAAGGTAGCTGAGGAAAGCTCCCCCCCCCCGTCCCCCATCACTCGTGTGGTCACACACTGATGTATTAGCAGTGCAGCATTGATGATGTAGCTCTGCAACTGCGGTGTAGGTCTGCAATAACCATGTATTAGTTCTGTAACTATCATAGTCATCCCAGTGGGTATTGACACTCCAACTTTCATTAATGAGGTGCTGGTGTGATGCTAAGTGATAGTGTTGGTAGTGATGGTGCTAGTGTTGATGCTAGGTGGTGGTGTTGATGTCAGGTGGGGTGGTGGTGGTGGCAGTTTACTAGCTTTGTGTAATTACCGTATGTTTAGCTACTGGAGAACTGTGCTCGTGGTATCCCTTCAGTGTGTGCGCGGGGGGTGTAATCTGATTCACACACACACACACACACACACACACACACACACACACACACACACACACACACACACACACACACACACACACACACACACACACACACACACACACTCATGGCTAGTGTTGGATCATTGGTGCTCCCGTGTGTGAAGGCAAGAGAGGTACTTAAGGCCTCCCTGAGAGGCTAATGTTTTGGAATGTTCAAGAGTAGAGTTGAAAGCAGGTTGTTCCGGGTGAGGGCAGGTTGTTCCGGGTGAGGGCAGGTTGTTCCGGGTGAGGGCAGGTTGTTCCGGGTGAGGGCAGGTTGTTCCGGGTGAGGGCAGGTTGTTCCGGGTGAGGGCAGGTTGTTCCGGGTGAGGGCAGGTTGTTCCGGGTGAGGGCAGGTTGTTCCGGGTGAGGGCAGGTTGTTCCGGGTGAGGGCAGGTTGTTCCGGGTGAGGGCAGGTTGTTCCGGGTGAGGGCAGGTTGTTCCGGGTGAGGGCACTGGAAGTCTTGACAACAAAACGCAAATATCACAAGAAAGACAAGCGATGAAGTAAAGCTCTCACCCCAAGCAGAAGAAACACACAAGGAACAATACGGACTCGGGAAATTGAAAAAAATCCTAAATATTTTATCATATGTACAAACTATAATTAAAAAATCTGTCAGTATCGTTTCTCTTCTCAAGAAAGATTCATAAAGATAACATAAAAATGAGAGAAATTCTGGAAGAACAGTAAGAATCAGTGTTGGACAGTCAACACTGTGAATTCACGCCTCGGATAATGTCTTCAATAATTCTACCCATCCTACAAATTTCATACAAGACATTAGTACAAATATTTCGGACTTCGAAAAAGAAATACATTATGCCCGTGCACACAGCACCTGGACCTGATTCCTGGAATTCAGGATGCTGGAAAGGTGCTGGAATTCAATATATGCAAAGAAATACAAAGTACCATTAGCACAGGCACTCAAGTGTTCTTTGGGGGAGCAGCTTAGAGTCTAAGTAAAATTTTAAAACCAGGGCAACAGTGCATTAGTGTTCGCAATAAAGCTAACAGAATTCTTGGCTTCATATCTAGAAGTATAAATAATAGAAGTACTGAGGTTGTTCTTCAACTCTGTATATCCTTGGTTAGGCCTCATTTAGACTTTGCTGCTCAGTTCTGGTCACCGTATTACAGAATGGATATAAATGCTCTGGAAAACGTACAGAGGAAGATGACAAAGATGAGCCCATGTATCAGAAATCTTCCCTATGAGGATAGACTAAGGGCCCTGAATCTGCACTCTCTCGAAAAGCGTAGAATTAGGGGGGATATGATCGAGGTGTATAAATGGAAAACAGGAATAAATAAAGGGGATGTAAATAGCGTGCTGAAAATTTCCAGCCAAGACAGGACTCGCAGTAATGGTTTCAAGTTGGAAAAATTCAGATTCAAGAAGGATATAGGAAAACACTGGTTTGGTAATAGAGTTGTGGATGAGTGGAACGAACTCCCGAGTACAGTTATTCAGGCTAAAACGTTGTGTAGCTTTAAAAATATTTTAGATAAATACATGAGTGGGTGTGAGTTGGACCTGACTAGCTTGTGCTGCTGGGTCTGGTGCCGTGCTCCTTCCTTGAGTGGAGGTGACCAGACTGGGTGGGTCGTTGGGCTAATCCGGGGGGGGGGCATGGACCTGCTCCGCATGGGTCAGTAGGCCTGTTGCAGTGTTCCTTCTTTCTTATGTTCTTATATTCACCAAGGAGGCAGTAGTTATATATGTAAAAATGATAGACCAGTAGCACTAACATCAACAATCATACAAGTCTTTATTAAGGTACTGGGACGCTAACTTATTGTTCTTATTGATAAGTAAATCCATGTAAAGTTTGCATGGATTTACAGCGGGGAGATCTTGCTTGTCGTATCTTTCAGCGATCATTGACAAAAAACAGTAAAGCTCTTGGGGGAAAAAAACAAAACACAGATATGGTTTACACGGATTTTGCAAAAGCATTAGACAAATATGACCATGATTTAAAAAGAAACGTGAACAAACACTAGGACATATTAGAAAACGTTTCGGTCCTTGGACCTTGATCACTTCTATGACCTTGGTACCAATTACGTGGTTTATACCAAATATGATCATGGAGTGATAAGCCTTAAAATGAGGCCAATAGATATAATATGAAAAGAAGGAAATTGGATATTCAAATTTCTGACACAGAACGTTAGTGACAGTAAACAAAACAATGTCGCCCCTTAGCCAAGTTGTCAGTACCAAAAGGCAGGATCTTGGCGCCTTCACTGTTTATCCTCCACATAGCAGACGGATAAAAACACTCGTCACAACTTTCTGTCGTCCTTGGCGCACGATATCAAAATAAGTATGAAAGTCTCCTCAGTAAACGATGGAGAAAAAATAACATATCAATAAAGCTTTCCATCGGGCAAATGAAAATAACATGTTCAAAGGTGATCAATTTCAGTACTTTAGATCTGGGAAGAATAAAGAACTCTAAGAACATAGAATGCAGATCGCAGGCAGAGCATCCCAGAGAACATTAAAAACTCGTGAAAGGTTTAGGAATAATATCTGATATATCATTTAGACTACGCAGTAAAGCTCATAAAATAATACCAATCATGGTACTATTCAAATCACTTGTACTCTCACGAGCAGAATATTGTTATGTACTCACAACTCCATTTAAAGTGGGAGAGAGATCAAAGCTGAAAATTGTGCGGAAATAGTTCATCTCAAAGCACTTTGAATGTACTCTCCGAGGCGAAGATACACCTGACAATATACACCTGGAAGACATTGGATGGCCAAGTCCCATATCCACACACTGCAGTGAGAACGAACTGGAGTGAGAAATAGGGTGAAAAGAATGGGCACACATTCGTGGTCCAAGACCAGTCAACCTAATACTAGCAGACACCAGAAAGAAATATTCCCGGCACAAGTGTAGACGTTTTCAAGAGGAGAATGGATTATCTCAGTTGAGTGCCAGATCTACCAGGCTATGAGAGCTGGAGGGTTACTAACAGACTGGTTGAACAAGCACTCATCAAGGAAGCTTGATCAAAGGCTGGGCTGGTAGCGTAGACAAGCCTTGAAAAACAAAGATAGAAGAGAACTACTTCGTTGTTTACTAGAAGCTTTACCTTGACGATCACCCAGGCACTGCTACATGTTAACACCACATCTTTGTTGACACTGTTAACACCACTCCGTTAAGATCACTTCCTTGTTGACACTGTTAACACCACTCCGTTAAGATCACTTCCTTGTTGACACTGTTAACACCATTCCGTTAAGACCACTTCCTTGTTGACACTGTTAACACCACTCCCTTGCTAACACCACTCCAGTTGCTCATATCTCCATTTAATACTCTGTATTTTGTTGTTACATCGAGTAGAGCACAGCAGTGTTACAGCCATCCTGCACACTGCACAGTACATCCTGATATTGAGCGTTGAGTTCTCAGTGATGAAGCTTATCACCAGCTGTATTTTGGGTGCTGGTGACAGGTGGGGGAAGGGGTGGCACTGGGTGTCAGGGGTAAGGGTGAGGTAGGGGTGGCACTAGGTTCCAGGGGTAAAGGTGAGGTAGGGGTGGTACTGGGTGCCAGGTGTAAGGGTGAGGTAGCGGTGGCATTGGGTGCCAGGGGTAAAGGTAAGCGAGGCAGGGGTGGCACTGGGTACCAGGGGTAGGGGTGAGCGGGACAGCTGGGGGTGACACTATGGGTACCTTGGGTTTAACATATTATGCACCCCATACCCATCCTGTGGGCCGTAGTCAAAGGATTACAGAAGTGCATAATGGGTTCAGGGACTGGACCCCAAAGTATTGATAGCTGAACAAGTTACAGTGGTAATGAACTATTTACATGTTTATATCCGGTCACAATCGTAGTGAGTTATTTATGCATATATTAATTTGGTCTCTCTCTCTCTCTCTCTCTCTCTCTCTCTCTCTCTCTCTCTCTCTCTCTCTCTCTCTCTCTCTCTCTCTCTCTCTTTCTCTCTTTTTCTCTCTCTCTTTCTCTCTCTTTCTCTCTCTCTTTCTCTCTCTCTTTCTCTCTTTCTCTCTCTCTCTTTCTCTCTCTCTCTTTCTCTCTCTCTCTCTCTCTCTCTCTCTCTCTTTCTCTCTCTCTCTCTTTCTCTCTCTCTCTTTCTCTCTCTTTCTCTCTCTCTTTTTCTCTCTTTCTCTCTCTTTCTCTCTCTCTCTTTCTCTCTCTTTCTCTCTCTCTCTCTCTCTCTCACACACACACACACACACACACACACACACACACACACAGGGGTAATGCTTTATTTACAGTGAGCAAAGTCAGGGTATTTTTCCAGTACCTTGGATAGGAGTGAATGTAAAGCAGAATGGGGTGGTATTGAGTCCCAAGGGCGAATCAGCAAGGGAGGAAGTATCAAAGGGGGTGGCACTAAGTGCTAGGGGTAGGTGGCTCACCTGGGAACTAGCTGCTCACACCTCAGACAGCAGTACTCACCACTGTCTCTTGAGGGATGTTATTCATGTATGTAGTCTGTGTCGTCAGACGCAAGACTGTAGGGAAACTTGCAAGGGAGGGAGATTACGGTGATGGGGAGAGAGACTGGGGAGAAGAGGAAGGTTGAGGTGAGGGTAAGGAAGGAAATTGTGGTGATGGGAAGTGAAGGAATTGCACACTGGTATAAAGAGTATTATGGCGTGATTGAGGGGGGGGGGAGGTAATGAGTTGCGTGCAGCCACGATGTGACTAATGTGAGGGAGTACGAGGGGAGGGGTGAAGAAGTGTTAGTATAGAGCAGTATTCCTGCCTAGTAAGAACCAGTGACTTAGTCTACTATTATCGGCTTGACATTACATGACATGATCTCAGTTATCCAGCCTATCGTTGTCTTAGTGACTGTGATGATAATATTGTGGTCATCCTTGAATGTGAGATCTTTTCACATTGTCACCACTAAGTCTCGCATTAAACCTCTGCTCTTTTGAGTTACTCGACTTTGTCTTAGGTTCTATTTGAGTCTGTCTTAGGTTCTATTTGAGTCCTTATTTCCTCAGTCTTTTCATAGAGGAGTATCTAAAATTTATCTTCATTGAACATATTGTTGTAGTGGCTCGCTGGAATGCTTCGTTTATATAACATTAAGAGGGTTGCTGTGTCCTCAGTGGATGTCACTATTATTCAAATTTAAATACTCTCTGCAAAGGATATGGTGTTATATTTTATGTCTTTGTGTCATATGTCACAATAAAACAATTGAGACTAATATTGTCCTTGAGTAACAAGGCTCGTCACTGTATCACTGTACGGTATCACTCGGGGTTCAACTTGTTAGGAAGTTAAACGTCCATTTGCCCACTTTTCCAGTTATTCCTTTTGCATGTATTTTGTGTCCTATTACGCCATAATCGCACTTGTTGCAAGCTTTTGCAAAGTCGTAGGCATCTGGGGGGATCACTTCTCATGTGAATATCCCAGTGAAACTATACAAAATATGTACACCACATCTGTATTTTTCTTGTCTGCCAATGCATCCAAGACGATGTAATGGTTCAGCAGTTATGAGAGGCAGGAGCTACTTGCTTCATAACCATGCTGCCCTGGGTTCTGCAGTTGCTGTGATTCCATGTGATTGGCAATCTTGATTCTTATGATAATGTGGGACGCCAGTGCTCTTGATCTATAACTTTTACGATTGCTTTATTTCTTTCTTTCTTTAGTGGGGCTGTATCATTGGGTTTTAATAACTGTGGGATGACATGTGTCCAGACTTTTTCTTCGTAAAATATTTGAAGCACAGTATAATGGTTTTCTTGCAATTTTTGATGAATATATAGTTCCATAAGTGTGGACCCGGGACAGAGTGCAGAGCATACTATCAGTGGCTTCTTCGAAGTCGAGTGGAATTAGGGTTATGTCAAAGGTTATGGAGCTGTCTGCAGTTTTTGTTTAGTCTGGTCGATGAAAAAACTGGTGTGGATTGTAAGTCTTTAAAGACTGATTAATAGCTCACTGAACACAGTCGTATTGTGTATTGTATCATTTTCTATCCATCTCCTTAAGAAATGGCCAGATACTAGATGTGGTTTTTTAAACGGATTTTGCATTTATAACTCTGCTTGCTGTGTCTTTCCTTGGGACTGCATGATGCATTTAGGTTGAGCTCAGTGTTTTTCATTATCTAACCTTTCTTTCTTTTCTTCCTTTACACACACAAAAGGCTGTAGCCTTTCAGACGATGAGGGAGTGTGTGATGTTAGAGCATTGGAGGGGAGAGGAGAGGGATTGGGTGAGGGGGGTGTAAAGGGAAGGGGGATGAGGGTGTGTAAGAGGAAGGTAGTGAGGGAGGGTAAATGAGGGGAAGGGGGATGATGGGAAGGACGGGGGAGGGTTCTGCGTGAGGCAACCACAAGCAGTTTGCAATATGGATCTTGTAATATAGTGAGGTGTGGTGCGCTCTCGTGTGTGTATATGGACGCTTGTGTGCGTGTGGTCGTGTTTGTGTGTATGGTTGTGTTTATACACACACGTACACACACACACTATGTAATATATATATATATATATATATATATATATATATATATATATATATATATATATATATATATATATTGGCGTATTCATATATGAGCGTGTGTATGGGCGTATTCGTGGATGTATGGGCTTATGCACTCACGTATAAAAAGATGTATTCATGAACTGTGTTTGGATGTACGAATGTGTACTTAAGTTTTGTTTGCAGGAGTTAACTCTCAGGTCCTGGCCCCGCTTCTTGCCTCATACTGACCTGCTTCACTGCTGCCAGGCCCCAGTCACAGCTACTCCGAAAACAATGTTTGTCTCTTCCGCAGTTACCTCTTGCTCCCCTCCCGGAATCTGAAAAAAGTATTACTATCGCAGTGTTTCATATGCAGTGCTCCACTATTCTCATGTTCTCTGTCCCAAACATGACTTCCCAGGTCCTTTGTGTGTGTGTGTGTTTGTGTGTTTGTGTGTTTGTGTGTGTGTGTACACGTTACCTAACATCAGTAACCTGCGCTAGGCATGGTAGTAATCCCCCGCTTAGGTTGGGTCACTCCGGAAACGCACATCCTCCATTAATGTCAGTGACAGTCACATATTAGAGCTCACAGGAAATGTTACTGTGATGATGTTATAGTAGTGGCGGCTGCGGCTGCAGCGGCGGGCGTGTCATTATACCGCTGGTGTCTTCTGCTAAGCGCCCTTCCTCCGCCGCCAGCTGGGCGTTGCCGCCGCCACCGTGGTGGTGGTGGCCGCCGCGTGGCGGCCAGTCAGCTGTTGCTGGTGGTGGTGGCCAGAGTGGCTGGCGGTGGCTGCCTGCGCTACACACCGCTAATGTGGCCTTGCTTCACTGTGCAGGAAACACATCATACATGCTGCCGGGCACACCTGCAGCGCTCAACACCCTCACCTACACCATGTTAGCCACTTAACGGACGCTACAACAACACAGTGGAACCCACACTCATTGCAAGGTGATCCCGAGATGCTCGAGCGAGCGGAGATGCAGTGAAGAGGGCGAGGGGAGACCCTAGAGTGAGGTGCGCCAGTAATAACAGTGCCAGGGGCAGTGCCAGACACCCATCAGCAAGGAGCTCTGCATGGACAGCTGGAGGATGATGGCGGACACAGAGGTGAGCAGAGGCAGGCTCAGGAGCTGCTGCCTTGACGATGACGACAACGATATGGAAGAGGAGGCGGCGTGTCAGAAGGGCGGACACGCCCCCTGGACACGCGGCGAGGGCTCCAGGGCGGCCCTAGGGCGGCTCAAGGCTAAGCTCTTCGAGACCCGCCTGGCCGCCCACGTTCGCCAAGCACAGCTGGTCCTGGCAGACTCCATCAAGCAGGCAGGGTGGGCCGTTGAGCATAAGGTGGGTCAACATGGGTCAGTGACACAACCTATCCTCTTAACCACAGACATCGTGTCACTGTTGTAAAGATAGTCAATTGGGTGACTGTTGAAGGCCCTCAAAACAGTTGAATTATGACTGCTTTACTCGAACCTGATGCTGTGGGTACTCTTTTTCTGTTCACACCGCACTTTTTCTTTTATACAAGAACGAAAGTACATTGCAACAGGCCTATACTAGGCAGGTCCAATATACACCCACTAATGTACCCGTCCAACCTATATTTAAAGCTACCCAAAGTTATCGCCCCAGTCATGCTACCTCGGAGTTTATTCCACTCATTTACAACTCTATTACCAAACCAGTACTTCCCAGTATAATGTCTAAATCTAAATTTCTCCAACCTAAATAAATTGCTGCGAGTCCTGCCTTGGTTAGATATTTTCAAGATGCTGTGTGTATCTCCCTTTTTAATTCCTGGTTTCCATCATACGAAAGTTTTCTAATAATTGGCATCAACTTCATCTTTCTCTGTATATTTTTGAATGTTTTTATGTTAATCCTGTAATATGAAGACAAGAACTGAGCACCATTATCTAGATTAGGTCTAATAAAAGATAGATATATAAAGTCGACTTCTATTATTTATACTTCTTTAAATGAAACCAAGAATTATATTGGCTTTATTTTGAACACTTGTACACTGTTGTCTTGGCTTTAAATTTCTGCTAACCAGAACTAGATCTTTTGTTTTGCATTCATTTTGATTAAGATATATATTATGTATTTTAAAAGTGCCATGGTTCTTTACTTTTCCTAGCATTGAACTGCCTTTGCTACTTCTCCAACCACAACATCAATCTCTTCAGGTCATCCTGTAACCTGTATCCACATAAATTACTTGATGTCTTATTTTAGTGTCATTGGGAAACTTATGTCACTGTATATTCCCTCATCAATGCCGTTTATATAGATTGTGAACAACAATGGTCCCAACGCTAACTTCTGTGGCACACTACTCGTGACAGGTCCCCATTCTGAGTTCTCCCCATTAATGCAAACCCTTGTCGGTTTTTCAAACCATTCATCACAACTGTCAGACACTGCAGCATCATGGGATCTTGTTACAAAGAACTCTTCAACACTTGTTCAACCTTTGGACGAAGACCTACTTCGACTAGTGGATGGTACCACTATGACCCCGCCTCCGCCTGCTTCACCTCACCTCACTACAGTATATAAGCCACGTCTACGGCCCTATGCTGCACATTCTACAAGATTGATGGACTGAACACATCGTCTCCAGGTTGAGGGACTGATTACTTCATACTCCTCCTCTCCTTACGCCTTCCTCTTTGTATTGGACTGATGAAGCCAGTGTGTGGCGAAACGTTTCCTGAGTAAAGATTCCCATATGCTGCATAAGTGTCTCAATCTTCAACTTGTCGGTTTTTCAAACCATTCATCACAATGCAAACCCTGTTGGCTATCAGTCAGCCAAGCCTTGACCCAGGAGATAATTCATCCATCTATTCCTTGTGCTGCTACTTTCTTAATCAGTCTCTTGTATGTAACTGTCACAGGCCTTACTGAAGTCCACATACACAATATATTTTTTTTATCTTGGTCTACTGCCTCAAATACCTTGATGAAAAAGGTTAGGTCATAAGGTAAGAATTCCTCTTTATAAAATCCTGCTAAGATTAGTTGATCATATTATTTCTAAGTGCCTTTGAGTTGCATCAGCAATTATTGATTTCATCAGCTTTCCCATAATTGAAGCTAGGGACCGATGTGCCATTTTGTAAATGGGTATAACACGTGCATAATACATGTTTGTAGTGATATGTTGAAGAGACAAGCTTAGCTAAGTTAGATCCATTTTACATTTTTCTTGAAGATAACTCATCAGGACCCAGTGACTTGTTTGGCTTCAGTCTTAATTGTTTAAGGATCATTGCACTAGTAACATATTTGTTGCATAATTTTTCTTTCTGACCTGTAATTATTGATTTATGGGACCTCATGAGTAACCTCTTGTGTGCAAACAGAAAGGAAATGTGTTGAAAATGGTATACATTTCTTTGTCACTAGCAGTAAGCTGACCTAAGTTATATTTCTTATTTCTTTGTTTTTACTTATTTTTTTAAAATTGCATACATTGCTCATTAAGATGGCCTTCATGTCTTGATTTTTCTGTAAATTCTTCTTTTAACCCGAGATGCTTTAGTATGTTTATCCATTTAGGGTCATTCGTGTTTGAGCTATATTCTCTCTTAGGAATATATGCAGCTTGGCTGGCATGTAAAATTCGGTGGAAAATGTCATATTGGACACTGCCTTCCATCAGGTCTCCCTCATTATAGTTCCTAGTCAGGTTACCAAGGTCTACACTTCTCAAGTAATCACTCGGCCTTATATAATCTGCAGCGCAAAAATTGAGGACTAACTTTAAATAAAAAAAAATGATTGAAATAGGTGTATTTTTAATTTTTTTTTCCCAAATACTTTTAACTCTTATCCTTAACTTTGTTATTTAATAAGGTGATTCTATGAGACAGAACTAAGCGATTTGTGATCATTTTCCTCCAAACTCTTCATTAACTTCAAGATTATCTATCAAAGAATCCTTGTTTGCCAGAACCAAGTCCACCAGGTTGCTTCCTCTAGTTGGTTTTGACACACTTAAAAAACAGTGCTAGAACATTTCAAGAATGTCGCTAGACTCTACAGTGTTAGTCACGGCATTGTACAGGGTGAGCGCCTTGGCATAAAGCCGTGATGAAAATCAAAGGTTTACCATACATAGGGCCTCTTTTCCGTCAGTGCTTTATGCCAGGTAGCAGCCGTTAGCATGACATCACGGCCTGCCGCCACACTCCACAGTGACTCCTCAATGCTCATGTGGCTGCTGTGGTGAGAGGAAGTGTTGCACTTTTGTCTCTCATCTGCCCCATCTTTTGTCCGGTATTCCCTTTGGTTTTGGGGCTATACACGTTTGATTATGGGTAAAATGAAGTCTTTAACACCTGAAACTATAACTCGAATCATAGGGCTTCACAAAGCTGGGCACCAGACGAAAGAAATAGTGGAGAATGTGTGTGTGTGTGTGTGTGTGTGTGTGTGTGTGTGTGTGTGTGTGTGTGTGTGTGTGTGTGTGTGTGTGTGTGTGTGTGTTCAGTGAGGAAGTGGGTGCAGTGTTTCAAGGCTGGTGGCACCTCGGCCTGGCCCCCAAAGAAGACATCTGTTCGTACCTTAACTGTGTTAAAGAAGCAGTTTGAGTATACCTAAGATAACTTCTAGAGAATTGAAAGAAAACCCACATCTTCTCTCAGAGGTGTCTGTAAGAACTGTTAACAGACATGTCAGAACTGGGCTACAGTAGTCACTGCCAGGTTAAGAAACTGATCCTCTCCAAGCTACAGAAGAAACGTAGGCTGGATTATGCAAAGAAATATCTTAAGTGGAATCCTCAACAGTGGTCTGAAGTACTTTGGAGTGATGAAGCAACCTTCACCGTCACCTGTAACTGTGGAGGACATGTGTACCGGTCCAGAGGTAGTAACCCACTAGACCCACACTACACCTGTGGGACCACGAAACACCCAGACTCGCTCATGGTTTGGGGGTGTTTCAGTGTGTTGAACTCATTGTGCTTCCTGAAACCAGTCTATGAACCAGTATAATTACCTCGAGTTATTGTGTGACAATTTAGCTGAGGCATTTGACAAGTGTGGGGTTACAGTTTTTATGCAGGACGGTGCACTATGGCATACCGCCAAATCTGTAGTTCAGTGGCTTTAGGACTGTGAAGTGAGGTTCTTCAGTGACTGGCCAGGCAATTCCCCAGACCTAAACCTATTGAGAACCTCTAGTCAATAGTGAAACGAAGTTTACTGGGCAAGGATATCTATCAGCTCCATCCCTCGGCTGGAGGCTGCTCTACATGAGGCATAGAATAATATACCACCCTAAACCCTCAAGAATTTGTGCGAGTCTTCCTACGCGGCTGAGGGATTTGATTAAGCGTAAAGACCCAGCACCAAGTATTAAAACCTCAGTAAGTGTGCAAATATATATATATACATGTATATCTTTCATCACATGGCCGTATCCCACCGAGGCGGGGTGGCCCAAAAGGAAAAACAAAAGTTTCTTCTTTTCCATTTAGTAATATATACAGGAGAAGGGGTTACTAGCCCCTTGCTCCCGGCATTTTAGTCGCCTCTTACAACACGCATGGCTTACGGAGGAAGAATTCTGTTCCACTTCCCCATGGAGGTAAGAGGAAATAAACAAGAACTAGAAAGAAACTAGAAGAAAACCCAGAGAGGTGTGTATATATACGCTTGTATATGTATGTGTAGTGTGACCTAAGTGTAAGTAGAAGTAGCAAGACGTACCTGAAATCTTGCATGTGTATGAGACAAAAAAAAAAAAAAAAGACACCAGCAATCCTAACATCGTGTAAAACTATTACACTTACTTGGCAGGACGGTAGTACCTCCCTGGGCGGTTGCTGTCTACCTACCTACACACACACACACACACACACACACACACACACACACACACACACACACACACACACACACACATATTTAAG
This sequence comes from Cherax quadricarinatus, assembly GCF_038502225.1. Lineage (NCBI taxonomy): Eukaryota > Metazoa > Arthropoda > Malacostraca > Decapoda > Parastacidae > Cherax > Cherax quadricarinatus. Next base: position 5,421,262 of record NC_091306.1, on the reverse strand, counting down.
AAAGGAAACAGAAACGAGGCACTAAACTACAGACCTGTGTCTCTGACATGTATTGTGTGCAAAGTCATGGAGAAGATTATCAGGAGAGTGGTCGAACACCTGGAAAGGAACAAGATTATAAATGAAAACCAGCATGGGTTCATGGAAGGCAAATCTTGTATCACAAACCTCCTGGAGTTTTATGACAAGGTACCAGAAGTAAGACACGAGAGAGAGGGTTGGGTAGATTGCGTTTTCCTAGACTGCAGGAAGGCCTTTGACACAGTTCCCCACAAGAGATTAGTGCAGAAGCTGGAGGATCAGGCACACGTAAAAGGAAGGGCACTGCAATGGATAAGGGAATACCTGACAGGGAGGCAGCAACGAGTCATGGTACGTGAAGAGGTATCACAGTGGGCGCCTGTTATGAGCGGGGTCCCACAGGGGTCAGTTCTAGGACCAGTGCTATTTTTGATATATGTGAACGACATGATGGAAGGAATAGACTCTGAAGTGGCCCTGTTCGCAGATGACGTGAAGTTGATGAGAAGAATTAAATCGGACGAGGATGAGGCAGGACTGCAAAGAGACCTGGAGAGGCTGGACATGTGGTCCAGTAACTGGCTTCTCGAATTCAATCCAGCCAAATGCAAAGTCATGAAGATTGGGGAGGGGCAAAGAAGACCGCAGACAGAGTATGGGCTAGGTGGACAAAGACTACAGACCTCACTCAGGGAGAAAGACCTTGGGGTGACCATAACACCGAGCACATCACCGGAGGCACACATCAACCAAATAACCGCTGCAGCATACGGGCGCCTGGCAAACCTGAGAATAGCGTTCCGATACCTTAATAAGGAATCGTTCAAGACACTGTACACTGTGTATGTTAGGCCCATACTGGAGTATGCAGCACCAGTCTGGAACCCACACCTGGTCAAGCACGTCAAGAAGTTAGAGAAAGTACAAAGGTTTGCAACAAGGCTAGTCCCAGAGCTCAAGGGAATGTCGTATGAGGAAAGGTTAAGGGAAATCGGACTGACGACACCGGAGGACAGAAGGGTCAGGGGAGACATGATAACGACATACAAGATACTGCGGGGAATAGACAAGGTGGACAGAGATAGGATGTTCCAGAGAGGGGACACAGGGACAAGGGGTCACAACTGGAAGCTGAAGACTCAGACGAGTCACAGGGACGTTAGGAAGTATTTCTTCAGTCATAGAGTTGTCAGCAAGTGGAATAGCCTAGCAAGTGAAGTAGTGGAGGCAGGAACCATACATAGTTTTAAGAAGAGGTATGACAAAGCTCAGGAAGCAGAGAGAGAGAGGATCCAGTAGCGATCAGTGAAGAGGCGGGGCCAGGAGCTGAGTCTCGACCCCTGCAACCACAATTAGGTGAGTACACACACACACTCGCACTCGCACTCTGTCTCTCTGTCTCTTTCTCTCTCATGGTATGTGTTTGTGTTTTGGTGCGTGTGTGGGGGAGGGGGGCATAATGCCGTGATTTGCACTGTAGATTACCTATCAAATTATTCTAATTGATTTGACTAAAGTTAAAAATCTCCATTTGAAACTACATGTAGTATAACAGGAGAGACTATGTGATGGCAGGGTTTACTGTTTTCAGGAGGATTCTTGCTAAGACTTCAGAGATGGTGAAGCTGCCGTTGTTTTGTTTAATTGTATTCGAAACAGCGATCAGTGCTGATTCGAGGCACTTGCGTCTGCGGAAATTAGTTTCTTTGATCACTAATTGGGCGTCTCTGAATTTCATGAGATGATTGGTGGAATTTCGGTGTTGTACACAGGCGTTGTTCAAGTTATCGTTCCTACATGCGTAAATGTGTTCATTGAGGCTGGTGTTGAGGTTTCTTGCTGTTTCACCTACGTAAATCTTGTCACAGCCTCCACAGGGTATAGTGTAAACTCCTGCATTGACTGGTTCGTGGTGCTTGGATTTTGTCCTGGTTAGATCCTTTATTGAAGTGCTAGAAGCGATGGCGACTCTGGTGTTAGCTTGTGAAAGTACTTTTGAGACGTTCAGTGCAACCTGGCTGTTGGGAAGAATTATAACTTTGTTGGGAGTGGTGTTGATGCGTGGAGAATTAATGATCTGAAGAGCTCTTTTCTTGCAGTCTTTGATGAAAAAAGAAGGAAAATGTAACTCTGTGAATGTTTGGTGAATGTATGTACATTCCTCGTCAAGAAACTCAGGACTACAAATTCGGTATGCTCTTAGGAAAAACCCGATGATGATGCCTCTTTTGGTCTTGGTATCTTGACTGGAATAGAAGTGTGTGAGATCATTTTTATTGGAGGGTTTCCGATAAACTTGAAATCTTAGGTTGTTGTCTACTTTGTGAATGAGGACGTCGAGGAAAGGTAGCTTGTCATTGGACTCTTCTTCTAGTGTAAACTGGATCGCCGGTTCAACTGCGTTGAGCCTTGCCTGAAGATTCCGTACATCAAAACGTTTGGGAGTTATTACGAGGACGTCGTCCACGTAACGTAACCAAGTGACGCTTGAAGGGATGATGTTGGCGAAGTGTTCGGACTCTAGGTGTTCCATGTATAAGTTGGCTAGGACGGCACTGATGGGGGACCCCATTCCCATGCCGTAGGTTTGTTTGTAGAGCTTGTTATTGAAAGAAAAACAGTTGAAATTAACACAGAGTTCAATCAAGTCAACAAAATCTCCGGGAGGTAGAGGAAGATTAAGGTCCTGATTGACTTTACGTCGTAGAACCTCGATGGCTTTTTTGGTAGTTACTTTTGTGAAGAGGGAAGTCACATCCAAACTGCTTAGTTTCTTGTTACGGATGGAGAGGTTACGGATGCGGTTGAGAAGGTCGCCTGAGTGTTTAAGATGAGCGGGGCTGATGGTCCCCAGAAGGCAGGAAAGATGTTTGGCAAGAACTCCGGCTAGTTTGTGTGGAGCACTGCCTATTCCTGACGTGATTGGTCTGAGAGGAATATTGTGTTTATGGGTCTTGGGTAAACCATACATGTGTGCTGGTTTAGGGTTGCTTGGTAACAAGTACAGAAGTTTCTTCCTTTCTCTAGTGCGTTTGAGTATTTGTCTGGTTTTGTATAGAAAATCTTTGGTGAGCGTCTCCCACTGTTGAGTGCTGATGGGTTCGTATGTAGATTGATCATTCAAAAGGTCCATCATTTTAGTGTTGTAGTCACTGGTGTTGAGTATGACGACTCCACCTCCTTTGTCGGCGGTGGTGACGATAATGTTGGGGTCGTTGGCGAGGTTCTTAAGGGCAGTGATGTATCGTCTAGGGAGATTAGAAGAAGAAGGTTCACATAAAGCTGCAGTGAGAAGGCCCTGTATATAACCCTTCTGGAAGTGCGTGACTTATCGTCACGCACCTTAACTGACTACGAAAAACAAGCACTGAGTCTGGGACTCAAATTTACCACCAACATACGCAAACCTAACTATCAACTCAATCTAGTTACCAGGAACCATAGACACAGTGACAGCAACTTCCAACACTCACACACACTCACACACTCACACACACTCACACACACTCACACACACACACTCACACTCACACACACACACTCACACTCACACACTCACACTCACACACACACACTCACACACACACACACACACACACACACACACACACACACACTCACACACACACACACACACACACTCACACACACACACACACACACACTCTCACACACACTTCCACACAAGAGATTGGTGCAAAAACTCCAAGCACACACTACAATGGATCACACAGCTCACGTGGCGAGGTGTCAGAGTGGGCACCTCCAGCACAGTCACTGCTGTTTCTGGTACGACACAAGGAATAGACTCTGAGGTGTCCCTGTTTGCAGATGACGTGAAGTTGATGAGAAGAATACACTCGATCACCACACACAAAGGGATCTGGACAGGCACAGCAATTGGCTCCTGGAGTTCAATCCCACCAAGTGCAAAGTCACACACAGTACAGTCTACAGAGACACAAACCTCACTCAAGGAAAAAGATCAGTATAACACCAGGCACATCTCCTGAAGCGCACATCAACCAAATAACTGCTGCAGCATATGGGCTCAAACCTCAGAACAGCATTCCGACACTTAATAAGGAATCATTCAGGACCCTGTACACCGTGTATGTTAGGCCCATATTGGAGTATGCGGCACCAGTTTGGAACCCACACCTAGCCTCTAGTTTCTAGTTTCTAGAGAAAGTGCAAAGGTTTGCAACAAGACTAGTCCCAGAGCTAAGAGGTATGTCCTACGAGGAGAGGTTAAGGGAAATCAATCTGACGACACTGGAGGACAGGAGAGATAGGGGGGACATGATAACGACATACAAAATACTGAGAGGAATTGACAAGGTGGACAAAGACAGGATGTTCCAGAGATTGAACACAGTAACAAGGGGACACAGTTGGAAGCTGAAGACACAGATGGATCACAGGGATGTTAGGAAGTATTTCTCAGCCACAGAGTAGTCAGTAAGTGGAATAGTTTGGGAAGCGATGTAGTGGAGGCAGGATCCATACATAGCTTTAAGCAGAGGTATGATAAAGCTCACGGCTCAGTGAGAGTGACCTAGTAGCGATCAGTGAAGAGGCGGGGCCAGGAGCTCGGACTCGACCCCCGCAACCTCAACTAGGTGAGTACACACTGCTGCTGTCCCCCTCCCTTGCATCCTTCTCCCCTTGCCCTCCCTATATCCCCCTAGTACCCCTTAAATATCCCTGCTGCTGTCCCCCCTCCCACCTCATATCCTTCTCTCCCCTGCCCTGCCTCCCCCTCCCTACAACACCCAGCTATCACAAACACCCATGCGAAAGCTCACAGGCTTATTCTGGGGTTCATTAGGTTACCCAAGAAGGCCGAGAACCAGGGGTCTGGTGGAACCTGGGAGGGAAGATTGGGAGGCAGAGCTCAAAAAAAAGGGAGGAAGACTGGGGAAGGAAACTAGAAGAGCTTGGCTGGAAAATGGAGGAGAGGATAGCTGCAGAGAGCAGGAAGTGGGAGCAACAAGCTGTAGAAGCAGAAGCTAAGTTACAGTGCTTGGAAGAGGAACTGAGAAACCTGAAACAGACATAACCTGGTACAGACATAACATCAGGAACTTCTGCATCAGGTACAGACAAGGGACCTAGAGGGAGTATAGATGCTATACTGCATACAAGGGCCATATCAGACCCACATGGGGCATAGGCAAAGATGAAGAGCACACTAGGAACAAATGAGAGGTCTGAAGAGAATGAAGAGGCTATGACACATGCAGAGACTAACAGATACCTGCAGGGGGCCAGGAACAGCTGAGCAGGAAAGACAGTCCACTGAGTAAAGGGGCCTCAGCCAGGGAAGGGCTTGAAGGAAGGAATGCTCCAATGGAAGGACCTAAAGCACCTCAGAGGACGCAATGGGAGTCACAGTGGGAGGACGAAAGGGTGAGATCAGTTTTTGTCTATAGGCTCCAGGAAGTTGAAGGGAAAGCTTATGATGAAAGGAAACAGGAGGAGAAAAAAGTGAAGGTATCATGAAAGCAATAGGTGAGGGAGACACGACCCAGGTGGCAAATTTTCAGAGAATTGGGTGGTTTGCAAGGGGACGGAAATGGCCTCTCAGTAATTTTCAAGGCAGAATCAACTCGAACAATGATTCTGCAGGAGGAAGCATGACTGAGAGACAAACAAGAGTACCAGAGTGTGTACCTCGATCGAGACAGAACACAAGAGGAAAGGTTGATACTGAAAGAGTACAAAAACGAAAGGAGGAACGAGAGGAAATGACAAAGATTAGCAGAAGAACCCAGATGCAGGTGGAAGGGCAAACACACCCTCCAGAAACACCTGCAGAAGGACTCCAACTGCAACTACCCCTAGGCAACTGAGCAAACTAAACCGACACTCGCACACCCTCTGCTCCCACTTCAACCCTCCATAGGCTGCCAGGGCTCGCAATCCCCCAACCCCAATCTTCTCCCAGGATCACAGTATTAGAAAAGTTGAAGGTTTGGTACACGAACACTGATGGAATAACGAATAAATATGAGTGGCATGAAAAAATCGGTGAGAAGTCCCCAGTCATCATAGCAAGTCACAGAAACGAAACTCACTGAGACAGTAACAGACGCAATCTTCCAACCAGGGTATCAGATCCTGAGGAAAGATAGAAGAAGCAGAGGGGGAGGAGGGGCTGTACTGCTCATAAAAGACCAATGGAGATTTGAGAAAATGGAAGGCATGGACGAGATTGTAGGGACTACATAGTAGGTACACTTCAGTCTGGGGAACATAAGGTGATGTATAATCCACCACAGACCTGCAGGGGCCAAGAGAGGAATATGAAGAGAGCAGCAGAGCAGTGGTGGGCACACTGGCCGAGGTGGCAAGAAGAGCTCATTCGAGCAGAGCAAAGTTACTGGTTATGGGCGATATCAACCACAGGGAGATCGACTGGGGAAAACCTGGAGCCACACGGGGGTCCCGAAGCATGGAGAGCCAAGATGATGGATGTGGTACTGGAAAACCTTACGCATCAACATGCTAAGGACACTACCAGAGAGAGAGGGGGGGAAGGATGAACCAGCAAAATTGGACCTTGTGTTCACCCTGAACAGTTCAGACATTGAGGACATCACATATAAGAGGCCCCTTGGAGCTAGTGATCACATGGTTCTGTGTTTTGAATACATAGTAGAATTACAAGTAGAGAGGGTAACAGGAGTTGGACTACACAGGTATGAGGAACTTCTTGCAGGAGGTTCAGTGGGACAGAGAATTGACAGGATAGTCTGTAAATGAAATAATGGAATATGTAACAACAAAATGCAGGGAGGCAGAGGAAAGGTTTGTTCCCGAGGGCAATAGAAATAATGGGAAGACCAAAGAGAGTCCTTGGTTTACCCGAAGGTGTAGGGAGGAAAAAACTAAGTGCAACAGAGAGTGGAAAAGGTACAGGAGGCAAAGGACCCAGGAAAATAGAGAGAATAGTCGAAGAGCCAGAAATGAGCATGCACAGATAAGGAGGGAGACCCACCGACAGTATGAAAACGACATAGCATCGAAAGCCAAGTCTGCCCCAAAAGTGCTGTATAGTCATATTAGGAGGAAGACAACAGTCAAAGACCAGGTGATCAGGCTGAGGAAAGAAAGTGGGGAACTCACCAGAAGTGATCAAGAGGTATGTGAGGAGCTCAACAAGAGATTTAAGGAAGTATTTACAGTGGAGACAGGAAGGCCTCTGGGTGGACAGAACAGAGGGGGATGCCAACAAGGAATATACCAACAAGTGTTAGATGACATACACACAACTGAGGAGGTGGTGAAGAAGCTGCTAAGGGACCTTGATACCTCAAAGGCAGTGGGACCAGACAGCATCTCCCTCAGTGGCTTAGGAAGCTTCTGCTGATACATCCAAACATTTTGCTTATTTCCCATTGTAGTTTGTGTTATTTTTGTAGTGCAACTGTGAAATAAGTAACCATGGCTCCAAAGAAAGTTCCTGTGGTAAAGAAAGTGAGAAACACCATGGAATTTAAGAGTGAAGTGATAGAAAAATTTGAGAGTGGTATGAGGGTGGTGGAACTTGCCAGGATGTACAGCAAGAATAAATCAACAATTACATCCATCCTGGCAAAGAAAGAACAAATCAAGGATGTTAATATTGCAAAAGGAGTAACTTTTTTAACTAAACAAATGCCACCAATAGTGGAAGAGATGGAAAAGTTATTATTATTGTGGATTAAGGAAAAAAAATTAATGGGAGACAGTGTTGTGGAGTCAATTATTTGTGAGAAGGCAAGGCAGTTGCCTGAGGATCTTGCAAAGAAAATGCCTGGAACAAGTGCTGCAGTTTGTGAATTTAGGGCCAACAAAGGATGGTTTGATAGATTTAAGAAGCGTAGTGGCATACACAATGTTGTAAGGCATGGTGAGGCTGCAAGTTTTGACAAATGTGCGGCTGAAAAATTCGTGCAGGAATTCCAGGGGTACATAGAGGCTGAAGGATTCAAACCCCAGCAAGTGTTCAGTTGTGACGAAACAGGCCTGTTTTGGAAGAAAATGCTAAACAGGACCTACATTACCCAGGAGGAAAAGGCACTGCCAGGACTCAAGCCTTTGAAAGACAGACTTACTCTTTTGTTGTGTGGTAGTGCTAGTGGAGATTTCAAAGTGAATCCTTTACTTGTGTATCACTCAGAAAATCCCAGTGTTCAAGAAAAACAATGTCATGAAGAATAGGTTGTGTGTGATGTGGAAAGCTAATCGTAAGGCATGGGTCACAAGGCAAATTTTCAAAGAGTGGGTTAATGATGTGTTTGGCCCAAGTGTGAAAAAATACCTCCTGGAAAAGAAATTGCCACTCAAGTGCCTGCTGGTACTGGACAATGCTCCTGCACATCCTCCAGACTTGGAAGACCAAGTTTTTAAGGACTTCAAATTTATAAAAGTGAAGTTCTTGCCTCCTAACACCATTCCTCTCCTCCAGCCCATGGACCAGCAGGTCATTTCTAACTTCAAAAAACTCTACACAAAAGCAGTGTTTCAAAGGTGCTTTGAAGTGACCTCGGACATTCAGTTGACCCTAAGAGAGTTCTAGAGGAATCACTTCACTATCCTCCATTGCATAAGCCTTATAGGTAAGGCTTGGGAGGGAGTGACTTCCAGGACTTTGAACTCTGCTTGGAGAAAACTGTGGCCAGATTGTGTCCAAGAGAGGGATTTTGAAGAGTTTGAGGCTAACCCTGACCTTGCTGACCCTGTGGACTCTATTGTGGCACTGGGGAAGTCCCTGGGGTTGGAGATGAGTGGGGAGGATGTGGAAGAGTTGGTGGAGGACCACAGGGAAGAGCTAACACTGAAGAGCTGCAAGAGCTTCAACTTGAACAGCAACAGACTGCAGCTGAGGATCTTGCTTCAGAAGAGGAGGAAGAGGGAGTGAAGGAGGTGCTTTCTTCATTGATTAAGAACATTTGTGCAAAGTGGAATGATGTGCAAAGTTTTGTCGAGAAGTACCACCCTGTCATTGCTGAAACAAGCCATATCTGCAACATGTTTAGTGACAAAACCATGTCCCACTTCAGGGAAATCTTAGAGATGCCAGAAACAGAGCACTCTGGACAGTTATTTTGTGAGACAGGGGTCCAGTGACTCTCAAGCTGGTCCTAGTGGCATTAAAAGACCAAGAAGGTAAGTAACCCCAGAGAAGGCTTTGCTACCTAAAGTCTTTATGGAGGGGGATTTCCTTTCCAAACACTAACTCCTCCCTCTTTCCTCCTACCTATCTTCCAGAAGCCAGCATTAGCCTTCAATAAAGGTATGTAATATTTATATAATTGTTAAAAAAATTATTTTTTTGTGAATATTTTTGTCTGGAACGGATTAATTGTATTAACATTAATTCTCATGGAAAATATTATTTTGGTTTTCGGCCATTTCGGAACGGATTAATTGTATTAACATTAATTCTCATGGAAAATATTATTTTGCTTTTCGGCCATTTCGGAACGGATTACGGCCGATAACCGAGGGTCCACTGTATTTGTCATTTCACTACTAGTAACAACAGGATCTTATGTTCTCCAACTGTTTTTTGCTGGAAGCACAAGTTGGCGACAGACTTGAGTATGAGATGCCACTGGACGAGTAAACATCTCTTATTCTCATTTACTCTTTTAAGGGGATGCCTTGATTCTCGTGAAGGGCCCATGCTCAGGGAAACTGAAGTTTCCTCTTCCCTATTTTCTTGGATCATACCTATTTGCCACCTATTTCTAAGTTGTTGTGTAACCATTATGAGTTTAACACTTAGGAATATAGTAACATAAGTCTTCTCTCATTGAGGCTACAAGATTGGAAATCTAGATTACTGGAATTGCCTCACTCCTACATAGAGCCCTCTTATTTTGCATCCATTGAAAAAACTTTCAATACACTCTTCAACATCCCACCTACGCTGTTTACCTCATCTATTGCAGTTCACTTCATTATTCATAGACTTATGATGACACATCCATTCTGATACATCGACATGCATTCACTTCCCCTGTCCTCGTTTCTTCCAACAGTCTTTAATTGCTTAGATTTTTTTTTATTCATTATTCATATGTACTCTGTGTGTCTTCTTAATAACATTATTTAAATACTGTATTAGACTAATATTTTCTGTTTTCCTATTCAGCACACAGAATTTATCAGTACAGTACTTCTTCCTTTAGTGTTCTTTTTGAATTTCAGTACATTACTATAATTAATGCTCTAAATGCACACACATTTACTATGTGTTTCTGTGACACTAAGGTGGATCACCAACAGTCTGAGTGGTCAGAGATTGGGCTGCAATTAGCAGATAGGAGATAAAGCCTCTGCTACTCCATGCATTGCATGACCTATACAGGTTTAATACTTCAAGAAATCAATGGAGTTGCCTTGATAGATGAGAGGACAATGAATCTATTGATCCTCTTGTCTTGTGAGTGACAACACTTAATTTCCGTTTTATGAGAGCATCCAGTATATAAAAGATCAGCACACACTTCATTACTCATTTGTTGCTTAGTCTACTGTCGTTGCTACATACATTAACAGAACATGATTACCTCTTCCAAGGGGGGGGGGGGTTAAAGGTGAGCTGTCATTTAAATTGTACTGAGTATTTTTTTCCTCCTTTTTAGTAAACACTAGAATGAATAGTATTTTGCCTTCTCTCACTCACATTGCCCCTCTAACATGTTAATACATAAAAGGACCAATCATCAAATTGAGAAATTTAGTGTATATTTCTTTATAGGCCATCTAGTGTATATATTGTAATTAAACAGGAAACAACAGGAAAACAAAATACATCAGTGTTTCACTCGAGATGGGAAAATACTAGTTAGGAAAACATCAACAGGACAACAGTATACCATCTCAAATGAACATGATTTACACAAATAACCCGCACATAGAAGAGAGGAGCTTACGATGACGTTTCGGTCCGACTTGGACCATTTACAAAGTCACACTAAATGGTCCAAGTCGGACCAAAACATCATCGTAAGCTCCTCTCTTCTGTGTGTGGGTTATTTGTGTATCATTCCAGTCATGGTATTGTGCCTTTTTTTGTTATTTATGAACATGATTTCTCTACCTTCCTTAGAAAAGCTGACATTTCTGTAACAGATTAGATAAGTGTCCTTAACACACACATACATGTGGTGCATATAGTGTACGTTACTATTACATTATTGTGCATTATTATTTTTTTACTAGCTAATACCAGCTGCCCCAAGTACTTTTTACTTTTTAATTGCTATTAATTGCTCATAATTTTGCATTGCAAGTCAAATCTTACTCCTAAATTAATGTTATTCATGGTTGCTACTTGTCCATTTAATTTTGTTTACCACTACTTATTCTAGTCCCTTTTATATTGTGTGTGCAATTAGTGTATATTCCAATTACATTATTGTGCAATTCCCAAAACTATCTTTTGCTAGCTAGTACCAACTACCTTATATTTTTTTTACTTTATATATTGCAATTAATTGCTCAACTTATTATATATTACAAGTCAGATCTTACTCCCAAATCAATATTATATCATAGTGACTATCTGTCCATTTAACTTTGTTTACCATTACTTAATTTAGTCCCTTATATATTTTCTCCTTTATTTTAGCTTTAACCCTTTCAGGGTCAACAGGCCCTCTCAGAGACTTGTTCTCAGGGTCGCCCAAATTTCAAAAAAAAAAAAAAATTTTTTTTTTCTTATGAAAAGATAGAGAATCTTTTCCTGATCATAATGACACCAAAAGTATGAAATTTGATGGAAAACTTATGGAATTATGCTCTCGCGAAGTTAGCGGTCTCAATGATGTTTACGCATTGGCGATTTTGCCCACTTTGAGCCCTATTTTCGGCCAATTCCAGTGTACTAGTCGACAAAAATCATAACTATTTCGCTAGAACTCCATTTTTTTTATCGAATGAGTACAAGAAACCACCCATTTACCGATTTCAACTATCCAATAGTGTGGTCAGAATTTAGCAATTTTGCCAATTTCACACAAATTTCAAAAGATGCCAGTTTCCGAATAGGGTCCAGAATAAACAAGAAAGACATTCCTGGCACTAAAATATCATTTCCTCTGTTCATTAGTCACGTCCCCACGCGCCACTTGCGTTATTTTGCTTTCCACTTTGAATTTTTATTCTCACAAAAAAATAGAAGATTTACTGTTATGCAGACTACTGTATTAGTGTAGAAATGGTATAAATAATATCAGCGCACTTGTGAAAGAATATTAGACTCACCATTTGACGTGTATTGGACGCATAGCATGATTTGTTTACTTTTGAACTTTTGTAAAAATCGAACATTTCTGCTACTTTGAGCTCAATTTCAAGGTACTTTTCATTGTAAAACCAGTCAAAATCATCTCAATTTCTGTAATATGTCTTCCATTCTATAAATTGAGATCAGGAAAACTAGATTACAGCAATAAATACCATACGAAAATACAGTGCAAGGTCGCTGTTTTAATCCAAAAACATGGTCGAAGTTTTTTTTTCTCATTACGCACTGTGTGCTGCAGGATTTTCTTTATACTGCGCACACTGACCACATGGACCCATTCTTTCATATGTAGGCCTACCAGCTTTCTCTTATTAGATTTGAGGGCGCTACAATTTAGGCGTACTAGTACGTCAAAAACCCTGGTGCGTAAGCCATACTAGTACGGCCAAAACCCTGAAAGGGTTAATTTCCACCTCATTTGTTTTCATTAAGCCCTCAATATCCATTTTTATAGCATCTCTTCACTTTACCTCTTTATTTTTTTTTTTTTAAATAGATCCATTGTACATGTATTTCATTCTTTGTGGTATATCTGTCTGTTCTTTTAATATTTAATTATTATCTTTTGTACTGATTTTTTTATTTTACAATTGATTTCAGACCTAGTACTGTACTGTGTAAAGTGTTACTTTTTCCTAGATAGGCTGTGCTAATCATTAACAATAATTCTTTTGATTAGTCCTGTCTAATGTTTATAGACTTTCTTTGTTTTACCCCTTATTCTTGGCTTTATTATTTTTTTCTACCACCTTGGCAATCTACCACCAAGGTAAGGTGACCCAGATAAAGGAAATGCATTCATCATTACTCATTCAGCATCTGTCGTCCCAGCAGTTTATGGATATCACATTTCTGTTGACTCTCCAAACAACTTTGCCACCCCTCCTTTACCTGCAGGCCACTGTACTTCCCTTCATAAATGTTATCTTTCACACATTCATTCATGTATACATTCCTGCTGGATGTTCCTTCACCCTCCTCCTTTCAACCCTTTCTGAGGCAGCCCCTACCCTTCCTCTTTACCCCAGATTTTTAACATTGTCGTCTGATTCTGTTCCATCTTTTCTAAATGACCAAACACTTCAACAAATCCTACTCCTTCCTCTGAATTATCCCCACATTGTCATACTCTGAATTAACCCCACATCATCATATAACTGCTCCTAATTCTCTGCTTAATCACACCACATTACTGTCATACATGGTATCCTAACTGCCTTCAGTGTCCTAGCTGCGGCATTTCAAGATGGCATCTCGCATCCATTTAAAAGTCTTGGTACCACTATTCTATGGTACCTCTTCCCCCCCCCTCATAAAAAAGTTTTCATTCCATAAATGCTTCAAGATGCCACCCACCTTTTTCCCCTCTTTTGTTTACCTCATCCCAAATATCTAAATATATTCGCTTCTTCCATTCTCTGTTCCTCCAGTGTTTCATTGCCTAAACTTTTTTTTTTACTCTTATCACTCTGCTCTTTTCTATGCTCACTTTCAATTTCCTCCTTTTACATGCCCTCCCAAACTACTCCAACAATCTTTGCAGCTTCCTTTCAGAATCTTCCAAAAGAACTCTCGTCATTAAAAAAAACACCTATGATAATCCCCACTTCATCTCTCATTTTTCACCCTCGTACCACTTTCTTTTACAAACCCATCTATAAATACATTGAACGACCATGGTGTCTGGTGCTAAGGCCTAATTTTTACTAGAAAATATTTTCCCTTTCCTAAATACCCTAACTTAGGCCTTGCTTTCTGTATAAAATTTTTTTCTGCATTAGTAATTTGCCACCTATTCCATACATTTGCAACATCAGCCACATTGCTTCCCTATCCACCCTATCTTTTTTTTTTTTTTCAACAAGTCAGCCGTCTCCCACCGAGGCAGGGTGACCCAAAAAGAAAGAAAATCCCCAAAATGAAAATACTTTCATCATCATTCAACACTTTCACCTCACTCACACATAATCACTGTTTTTGCAGAGGTGCTCAGAGCACAACAGTTTAGAAGCATATACAGTGGACCCCCGGTTTACAATATTATTTCATTCCAGAAGTATGTTCAGGTGCCATTACTGAACGAATTTGTTCCCATAAGGAATATTGTGAATTAGATTAGTCCATTTCAGACCCCCAAACATACACGTACAAATGCACTTACATAAATACACTTACATAATTGGTTGCATTGGGAGCTGATCGTAAAGCGGGGGTCCACTGTACGTATAAAGATACACAACATATCCCTCCAAACTGCTAATATCCCGAAATCCCTCCTTTAGAGTGCAGGCATTGTACTTCCCATTTCCAGGACTCAAGTCCGGCTATATAAAAATATGCCTTTTCTAAATCCGTAAATGTGATAGAGTTCACTTATATGCTTCAACGTAAACACAGTCTACACATCCCCCACCCTTCCTAAAGTCCCCTTTGTTCCTTTGCAATCTCGCTTTGTCTCCCAAACTATTCAGTAATAATTCTACTTTACACTTTGTATGCTCAACAGGCTTATTCCCATATAATTCATGCTCTCTCTTTTGTCCCCTTTTCCCTTGTACCTTATGTACCTTCCCTGTTCCTGCATACTGTGTATTGAACAAATACTCTTACACCAACCACTTCAAAATTGCACCTCTGGCTGATTTTAACATCTGTCTTAAGCCCTTTTGACCCAACCCACTGCCTCGCACACTTCCTGAATACTCGGCTGTACCTACAAAATTTTATTCCTTCGTGCTTAATTCAAGAAATCGTCTCCCTTTTGTCATTTGACAGGCTTTCTCAACTTATTAATCACTCAGCGTAATTTGCTGACACTCACTCATTCTCTCATTTGATTTCCTTTTACACTTCCTCACTATTCTTTTAATCTATTTTTTCTCTCCACTCTGCCTTCTCTATACAGTGGACCCCCGCATAACGATTACCTCCGAATGTGACCAATTATGTAAGTGTATTTATGTAAGTGCGTTTGTACGTGTATGTTTGGGGGTCTGAAATGGACTAATCTACTTCACAATATTTCTTATGGGAACAAATTCGGTCAGTACTGGCACCTGAACATACTTCTGGAGTGAAAAAATATCGTTAACCGGGGGTCCACTGTATTATTTTTACATTGTAAAACCCCTTTTCATGGTAACTTTGTCTTCCTTCCTCCCTATTAACCTTATCCTTGCAGCAATCCTTCCTTTTCCTATTCTATACCGACAAACTTCTGTTGCAACACACTTACCCAAATGCATTATTATTAATTTCTGGGTACATTTGCATAGTTTGCATTTTATTATACAATCTTCTAATTATAGTATGCACAGGTTTCACATGCATTAATTAGTAGATACATTCCCAGTTGACGGTGTATAAAGCAAAGCCAATATAATATGCCAATTGTAGGGATGTGTACTGAAACATTACAAATTTCACATTACTTAATGAAGGTAATAAAAAAAATGAGCCTATTGTACATGTACCACACTATTATATACTGTATGTTTACAAAATAAGTAAATTTGGTCTAAAAAAAAAAATAAGAAAAAATAAAATACATAATTCACTCATAATCCCTTCATTATATAGTACAATTAAAACAACCAGAATTGGGAAAGGAAATGAATTTTGTTCAAAAGTGTGAGGAAAAAATTATATCCAGAATTCAGTCATACTCCTATACAATTAACCCTTTGACTGTTTCGGTCGTATATATACGTCTTACGAGCCACCGTGTTTGACGTATATGTACTCATAAATTCTAGCGGCTTCAAATCAAGCAGGAGAAAGCTGTAGGCCCACATGTAAGAAAATGGGTCTGTGTGGTCAGTGTGCACCATATAAAAAATCCTGCAGTATGCAGTGCATAATGAGAAAAAAATCCGACCTTTTTTTTTAATTAAAATGCCGAATTTGTGGTCTATTTTCATATAGTATTTATGGTTGTATTCTCGTTTTATTGGTCTCATTTGATAGAACGGAAAACATATTATAGAAATAGAGGTGATTTTGATTGGTTTTACTATGAAAAGAACCTTGAAATGGAGCTCAAAGTAGGAGAAATGTTTGATTTTTGCCAGTGTTCAAAAGTAAACAGATATGTCATTTTCCAATAAATGTCCAAGTAGCTATTCTAATATGCAGTCATGAATGGGTTGACATTATTTATACAATTATTACAATATTGCAGTAGTCTGCATAACAGTAAATCTTCTATTTTTTGTTTGAATAAAAATTCAAAATAGAAAGCAAGAGTAATATCAGAGGGGCCTGGAGACATGACTGATGAACAAAGAAAATGTTATTTTAGAGCCAGGAATGTCTTCATTGTTCATTCTGGATCCTATTTTGAAATTGTCATTTTTTTAATTTTCGTGAAATTGGAAAAATTGCAAATTTCTGATCACGTTATTGGGTAGTTGAAATCAGTAAATGGGCAGTTTCTTGTACTCAATCGATAGAAAAAATGGAGTTCTAAAGAAATCGCTATGAGTTTGGTTGACCGTAACAATGGAATTAGCCGAAAATAGGGCTCAAAGTGGGCAAAATAGCCGATTCGTAAATATCGCCGAGGTTGCTAACTTTGCGAGAGCATAATTCCATCAGTTTTCCATCAAATTTCATTCTTTTGGTGTCATTACAATCAGGAAAAGATTCTCTATCATTTCCCAAGATTTTTTTTTTTTTTTTTTTTTTTTAAATTTTGCAACACCAGGAGACACCTCAGGATTTGGGGTTGTTACAGTTAAGGGGTTAACACTGTGCCAGCATAGGGAATAACAATTCACATCTCCAAACTTATTTTTGGCAAAAAAAAATTACAGTGGAACCTCAAATTTCGAACTTAATCTGTTCCAGGAGCTAGTTCTAAATTCGAAAAGTTTGAAAAGCAAAGCAATATCTCCCATAAGAAGTACAGTGGAACCTCAAAAATCGAACTGCTCCCAACACAACCAATTATGTAAGTGTATTTTTGTAAGTGCTTTTATAAGTGTATTTTTGAGGGTCTGAAATGGACTAATCTAATTTACATTATTCCTGATGGGAATAAATTCATTCGGTAAAGGCACTCGAACAGCCTTCTGGACCGAAGAAAGTTCGATATTTGAGGTTCCACTGTAATGGAAATACAACTAATGTTCCAGAAACCCAAAAATATTCACAAAAAAAAAATGCATTTTATAGAGATTAATTATAGTTTTACATACAACAAATATAGTGTACAATTATGTATTAATAAATTTAAATAAACATATAAAGTAACATTTTTACTTACCTTTATTGAAGATTGGTGATGGCATCTGGAAGACAGGGAGGAGGAGAGAGGGAGTTGGGGTTAGTGTTTGGAAGGGAAATCCCCCTCCATAAGGACTTTAGGTATCAAAGGATAGAAGCAATGGTCGACTTGTTTTTCCCATACATCCTGGCAAGCTCAACAAGTTTCACACCACTCTCATACTTCTGTATTATTTCCTTCTTCACATCTATGGTGTTTCTCACTTTCTTTACCACAGGGGTACCAAGTTTCTTTGGGCCCATGGTAGCTTATTTCACATTCCCACAAGCACTAAACACAATCATAAAATGTTTGAATGAGAGTGCAGGTTAGTGTTCACTCAAGCATCAACAAAGCCAGACTGGTTCATGGTGCCTGCACGGGGATGCAGACAGAATGGGCTGGCTGACAGTTCCAGTATCTGGCAGTTCGAAAATAGGGGTGAGCTCAATAATAGGGACAAAGTTGGTTCGAAAAAAGCAGTTGATTTTCGAAGAGTTCGATAAGCGATACGTTTGAAATTTGAGGTTCCACTGTATGAGCATACCACATACAGGAATGTACTAAACAGCCATGTATAGAATGAAAAATATATATAACCCAAATACCCCCCTCCCCCCCAAAAAAAAAAAAAAAAAAAAATCGTACTGTATTCTTTCTACAATTAATTGCCAGAATCTGGAAAAAAGAATCCACAGTTCTTGACTGACTTCTACCAAGCAATTCTTAGCATACTATGTGGCATCAAACAGCTATGTACTGTACCAAAAGGAAATAAATTTGGTCTGAAAACAGCCAAGAAAAAAATAAATCTGGATTTCAATCATAGTTCTCCTCCCTTTTACATTGCCTCCAGTGCCACCAATCAACCAATCTGTCTTTCTATAGATTGAGGTGCTTGTGTTAGGAATCTGTGAATGTATATCTCCCTACTTCTCTTTCTTCCCTCTTCTTTTTAATGGACCCTTAAACTGTTCAAACGTAGATCTACATTCACATGAGTAGCGCTCTGACCTTTATTTTCTCCATTTGAAAGCATGTAAAAAAACGTAGATCTACGGTCAGAGTGCTACACACGTCAACATAGATCTCTGTTTGGACAGTTTAAGGGTTAAAACTGAAAAACAATCAAAGGATTTCATTTAAAATTTTCTCTTGCTCTTTGCATTTTCCATCCCCCCCCCTTTTTTTTTTTTAATATAAATGACAGTGAATCAGTTTAGTGTGATATTTAGAAATAGTGGCACTGGATTTGAGTAATCTCATAAGAGTGAATTTATGCCACACATAGCAAGTTACTGGTAGAAGTAGAGTCATTACATAGTGAACCTGCATGTAGTAGAACACATTAAACATGGGAAACCTATATTTTTATTTACAGGATTAAATCTGTTCTTTGTATTCCATCCGTACTTCAGTTTCCAGTTCTTTTGGCATATTCTACTTCCTCTTGAAACCATTTTCAGCACCACCTCTTTAACTTTCAAATATATGGTAGAACTTTCTAGTGTGTAAATACTTCATTTGTTTGTAGGTCTTCATTGATTGATTTGTTTTATAATTTTTTCAGTATTTCATAGTGAAAAAATTCATTCTGATTGTGGTATATATATAATGCACAGAAGTGATTGAATTTTCATCAAAACTTTGATAATTAAAATTACAAGGAAGGCTTCTAGCATACCTAGGCATTTTGGGCAGACTAATCCTAATGGCTGGACCAATTTGCCAAAAACTGACACCTAGGAAAGGAACATAGGATGATACTTTGTTTGGTCTTAAACCAACCAAATTACAGTGGTCCAGGGAGGACTGAAATATCATCCTAACATTTCTTAAGTGCATGTTTTTTTGCGTATGACAGGGTGGATAGGGGGGCAATGTGGCAGATGTTGCAAGTGTATGGTGTAGGAGGTAGGTTACTGAAAGCAGTGAAGAGTTTTTACGAGGATAGTGAGGCTCAAGTTAGAGTATGTAGGAAAGAGGGAAATTTTTTCCCAGTAAAAGTAGGCCTTAGACAAGGATGTGTGATGTCACTGTGGTTGTTTAATATATTTATAGATGGGGTTGTAAGAGAAGTAAATGCGAGGGTCTTGGCAAGAGGCGTGGAGTTAAAAGATAAAGAATCACACACAAAGTGGGAGTTGTCACAGCTGCTCTTTGCTGATGACACTGTGCTCTTGGGAGATTCTGAAGAGAAGTTGCAGAGATTGGTGGATGAATTTGGTAGGGTGTGCAAAAGAAGAAAATTAAAGGTGAATACAGGAAAGAGTAAGGTTATGAGGATAACAAAAAGATTAGGTGATGAAAGATTGAATATCAGATTGGAGGGAGAGAGTATGGAGGAGGTGAATGTATTCAGATATTTGGGAGTGGACGTGTCAGCGGATGGGTCTATGAAAGATGAGGTGAATCATAGAATTGATGAGGGGAAAAGAGTGAGTGGTGCACTTAGGAGTCTGTGGAGACAAAGAACTTTGTCCTTGGAGGCAAAGAGGGGAATGTATGAGAGTATAGTTTTACCAACGCTCTTATATGGGTGTGAAGCATGGGTGATGAATGTTGCAGCGAGGAGAAGGCTGGAGGCAGTGGAGATGTCATGTCTGAGGGCAATGTGTGGTGTGAATATAATGCAGAGAATTCGTAGTTTGGAAGTTAGGAGGAGGTGCGGGATTACCAAAACTGTTGTCCAGAGGGCTGAGGAAGGGTTGTTGAGGTGGTTTGGACATGTAGAGAGAATGGAGCGAAACAGAATGACTTCAAGAGTGTATCAGTCTGTAGTGGAAGGAAGGCGGGGTAGGGGTCGGCCTAGGAAAGGTTGGAGAGAGGGGGTAAAGGAGGTTTTGTGTGCGAGGGGCTTGGACTTCCAGCAGGCATGCGTGAGCGTGTTTGATAGGAGTGAATGGAGACAAATGGTTTTTAATACTTGACGTGCTGTTGGAGTGTGAGCAAAGTAACATTTATGAAGGGGTTCAGGGAAACCGGCAGGCCGGACTTGAGTCCTGGAGATGGGAAGTACAGTGCCTGCACTCTGAAGGAGGGGTGTTAATGTTGCAGTTTAAAAACTGTAGTGTAAGGCACCCTTCTGGCAAGACAGTGATGGAGTGAATGATGGTGAAAGTTTTTCTTTTTCGGGCCACCCTGCCTTGGTGGGAATCGGCCAGTGTGATAATAAATAAAAATAATGTTTTTTTGCGAAGCATATTTCAGGAAAAATATACAGCTTATGTTTTTAAATATTCATTTATTTATAGCATTTGTTATCCCATTCCTGTGGTCCACCACTCTGTGGAGAAATACTTTCTAGTAGCCTTTCAGCTTTACTTTACCCCTTAGTTATCAATTGTGGCTTCTTGTTCTCCCTGTTAATGGTGCGTAAGTGTTGTGTATTAACTTTTTATACATTGTTTTAAATTGTGCTGTCTGTATCATCTCTCTCTCGCCCTCTCTTTTACTGTCTCTCCCTCTTTCTTGCTGTCTCACCATCTCCCCCCTCTCGCTGTCTCCCGCTCCCTCCCTTTCTCTCTCTCATCAGTGAATATGGACATTTTTGGCATTTTTAGTCTACTTTTTTTTTTTTTTTTTTTTTTTTAAGCTCTGACAAATCATTTGTAGCATGTCTTTGGACCTTTTCTGTTTTATCTAAATATTTCGTCTTCACCACATTACTGCTGCATATTCCAACATTCGTCTGGGTATGTTGCATTTATATTTTTTGTGGGTGGGGGAGGGAGAGGGAGAAGAAACAAATGTGCAAGCATGAGTAAACAAATAAAAACAATGGTGGCACTTGTGTTGGTGGTGAAGGGCAGGCACAGTATTAACCTCATCTTGTTGGTACATTAATGAGGTGATGTGCCCCAGCATATCTCTATGCTGTTGCTTCTCTTCACATAGTGACAAGGCAGATGATGATTAACTTTTTAAGTACATATCTGCTACATGAGCTGTTAGGGGCTTCCTGACACTGTTAGCAATAGCTGTGTATATAAGCAGCACTTACATTGATTATAAATAATGTGAACTTCCCTTTAGATTACAATAACATATACATATTTAACCCTTTCAGGGTCCGTCCCTTAGATCTACGGCTTTACGTTCAGGGTCCAAACCGTAGATCTACGTCATGAGCTCAGCTCACTCTGATAAACTGTGAGTGGTACATTTGGGCCTAGATATGAAAGAATACATCTATGTGGTATGTGTGCACCACATAAAACAGATCCTGCAGCACACTGTGTATAATGAGAGAAAAAAACTGAAATCATGATTTTTCGATTAAAACAGCGACTTTGCAGTATTTTTTCGTATGTTTTTTATAGTTGTATTTGCGATTTCTTGGTCTCAATTGATAGAATGGAAGACATATTACAGAAATAGAGATGATTTTGATTGGTTTCAGCACTGGAAATGGCTTGAAACTGAGCTCAAAGTAGCAGAAATGTTAAATTTTTGCCAATATTCAAGAGTAAACAAACGACCTCACACGTCTAATACACGCCAGCTGGTGGGTCTAATATGCATTCACAAATATGGTGATATTTATACAATTATTACAGTATTGCATAACAGTAAATCTTCAATTTTTTGGTGTGAATAAAAAATCAAAATGGAATTTATTTGTAAAGCCTCAAAACATAACTAATGAACAGAGGAAATGTTAGTTTAGTTCCAGGAATACCTACATTGTTTATTCTGGACCCTATTTTGAAATTGGAATATTTTGAACTTTGTGTTAAATTGGCCAAATTAACAATTTCTGATCACTTTAATTTGTAGTTGAAACAGTTGACTTGCTGATTTCTTGTGCTCAATAGATAGAATAGAAGTAATACTAGTGAAATAGCTAAGAATTTGGTTTACTGGAATAATGTAATTGGCCTAAAATGGGAGTCAAAGTCGGCAAAATCGCCGATTCGTAAATATCGCTGACACATCAAAATTCCATCAAATTTTCCATCAAATTTCGTACTTTTTGTTTTATTACCTTCACAAAAAGATTCTTTACCATTTCATAAGAAAAAATAATTTTTTTTTTTTTTTAAATTCTTGGACACTGGGGCACCACTTCAGATTTGGGCCTTGGACCCTGAAAGGGTTAATGTTATCCTACATATAACATTCACAAAAACACTGCAAGTGGATTTATTGCAGCTGTTTATTGTAGTCATTGAGATACACAACGAATGAATCAGCATTTATTTATTTTTTTTTTTTTTTTTTTTTTACTCTTTACAAGCTGTTTTCATTTCACCAGTGATAATTATTCAGATTTTTTTTTTCAGGTGAGCGAGGTATCTCGTCGTGGCTGGAGCGAAGCCACCAGGGCATGGGGGAGTGGTGGCTCTGGAGGAGGAACTCTGGCCCTCACTAGCAGTTCTGGGGGCCCACATGAACGCTCCTCCTTGCTGCTTGGCCCAGGTGATGGATACCAGCGGCTTGACAACAACAGGTTAGAACAGCACATGTGTTATATACCATATATGGATACAAGTGTACCTTTTCTTAATACAGTACAGTACAGTGGACCCCCAGTTAACGATATTTTTTCACTCCAGAAGTATGTTCAGGTGCCAGTACTGACCGAATTTGTTCCCATAAGAAATATTGTGAAGTAGATTAGTCCATTTCAGACCCCCAAACATACACGTACAAACGCACTTACTTAAATACACTTACATAATTGGTCGCATTCGGAGGTAATCGTTATGCGGGGGTCCACTGTACTTACATTAATTTTGAACACCTGTATTTCCCCCCCAAGTTAGGGGTGACCCTTAGACAAGCATATTTAATTCTTTGTATTTTTGGTTCAGTATAACTGTATAGTCCTTGTGGCTTAGCACTTCTTTTTTGATTATAATAATAATAATAAGTTGGTTCAGTATGGTAAGGTGAGTAAGAAGGGTGACAAGCTCTCCACACTCTTGGCATGGTGTTGCTTTCGGTAACCTGCATGGCATGTGAGGAAAAGATTCTGGCACACGTTTCAGGAAAATAGGAGAAGGAAAGAGATGTAGTGCCCCCACACTTGCTTCATTGTTTATCATTGAGCATATTTACGAAAAGATGTTATTCTGTGGTTGGTTTAAATTTTTTAGCATGGAAAATGAATAGTATTTTAAGTGGCCAACAAAAATCACTATTTTCATAAGTGTGGCTGTAGTGGTATTGATAGCAAAACTAAAGAAAAGTACAGTTGACTGTTGATTAAGATGGTAGTTACATTCTTGAAAATAGCATAAGACAAAATATAGTCTAAAACAAACTGAAGAACATGGGAAAAATAAGGTTACTTTTCTTGTAATCTCCCCCCTCCCAAAATGGCAGACAACTTTGTTTTAGGTTTCCAAATTGTAAACAAAAAAATTATATGTAATTGTAGTTGGTTGTCATGATGTATTATGTTTAACACATTGGTTAAAGCTACAAAATGTTACAGAAATAATATTTCTTAACTTAAATTTTGCTGGTATATGCTGATGATTATAAACAGAGTGAAGAGGGATGCTGTGGCCCTACTGCACTGAGGTGGATGGCTGTGGATTGTTAGCCGAGGTGGATGGTTGATGCTCTGGCACTTAAAGTTGATGGTTGTACTGGAGTAGTAAGAAATTCTGTAATGAATCTCTGGTCTCTTTACCCTGCAGCACTTTATCCAGTTGACAGTAAGGCATCATCAGCTGCTCTAGACCTCATTTCAGAGCGGTGCTTCTAGGTTTGTTGGGGTCCTCATCAGTGAATAAGTCTGCAACTTTACCAATACTATGGAACTACTCACATAACTGTTGGTGTTAACTGTTTTTCTTCAGGTTAAATAACAAAAAAAGGCACAATACTGTGACTGGAACGATACACAAATAACCCGCACATAGAAGAGAGAATCTTGCGACGACTACTACTACCACTACTACTACTTCCACTACCACTACCACTACCACTACTACTACTACTACTACTACTACTACTACTACTACTACCACTACTACCACTACTACTACTACTACTACTACTACTACCACTACTACTACTACTACTCTACCACCACTACTACTACCACTACTACTACTACTACTACTACCACTACCACTACTACTACTACCACTACTACTACCACTACTACCACTACTACTACTACCACTACTACTACTACCACTACTACTACCACCACTACTACTACCACCACTACTACCACTACCTCTTCCTGCCTATATATAGCCGTCCTGCTCCACTTCTGGTTAGTGTGACTTTGTAAATGGTCCAAGTCGGACCGAAACGTCGTCGCAAGCTTCTCTCTTCTATGTGTGGGTTATTTGTGTTTCTTCAGGTTATTCTTCCTCCTCTTCCTCTATCTCTGCATTGAATTCTGCCAACATTTCCCCTGGACTCCTGTCTGTCATGACCTAAGAGCTTGTTTACATCATCATCCTGCATATCTTCAAAGCCCTCATCTGGTAATTTCCTTCTCAGCTAAACTATTTTTTGCACCTGACTCTCAAGTGAGGGGGAAACCTGTGAAAGTATTCACCACACTAGTCCACAACTTTCCCCAGCCTGCATATAATGTTGATTGGGGCACTTCATCCCATGCACTTCTAGCATAGCTGATAGCATCAGAACTGTTAAATTTATGCCAGAAGTTTGGTACTGCAAGATCAGGGTCAGTGTCCATTGCTGCAACAAATTTTTGTGTCACTTTTTGCATGTAGTTACACTTGAATGACCTAATGACTCCATAATCCAGTGGTTGTATTGAAGATGTATTTGGAAGTAAAAATTCAACTTAACATTTGGATGATGAACATCCAACAGAGCTTCTTAATGAGTATGGTAATTATTAAGAATGAAGAGAACCTTGAATGCAATGTTCATGCTGTGCAGGAATAGTGATGTTCAAACCAGCCAATTATTCATCTCATCCGTGCTGACATGTTTGACCTCCAAAGAACTGGTAAGGGGGTTTCATGCATACCCTTCAAAGCATGGGGAGTCTTGGAGTGGTAAATTACCATGGGCTTACACTTAAAATCACCTATGCATTACCACATGCATTATCCCAGTGTACTTTTAAAATGCTGATTGATGTAAGCTCTTGCTAGCATCATCATCTAATACACACTTGTCTCATCAGCATTGAACACTTGCTGTGGCTTGTAGCCACCGTCAGAAATAATTTTCTGCAACTTAGCAGGGAAATTACCTGCTGCTGAAGCACTTTCACCAGAAAACTTATTATGTAAACTATTACATAACTTGAACTTATGGAACCAGTCGGTGCTAACCACTTGTTCTGGCCTTCATTTCTTCCTCATCACACATTGTTTTGTAGTACTCTAAGGCTTTTTCCGTTATTAAGATGAAAATAAGTTATTTATGAAAATAAGTGATCCAAAACTTTGTGGCCCAGTCCCTAGACCCATTATGTACTTCTGTAATCTTTGACTACAGCCCACAGTGTAGTGGGGGTTCGGTGGTGGATTTGGATATACATAATAAACAACCACGTTGGATGACTTGGTAGCGTATACAGTAGGGCCCTACTTATACGGCAGGTTAGGTTCCAGGCTACTGCCGGAAAGCAGACTTCACCGGAAAGCAGAACTCCAATTTTTTCATTTATAAATATATATAAATGCCAGATAACAAGTTTACACTAACATATATTAAGTTAGCAATAGAACTAGGCATTAAAAAGTAAAATACACACACAGTACACTCATTATTTACCTCAAAATATTTGTAATCTTAATGTAGGGCAAAAGGTGTATTTACTGTAAGAAGTCAGGTGTGGTAGACCTCCTGGCCACCCCACCCACACATACTATACTATGATGCTTAAAGCTCCCTAGAGCGATAAAAGGCACATACAGTACACTCATTAATTACCTTAAAATATTTGTAGTCTTGATGTAGGGTGAGAGGTGAGTTTTATTTGTAGGAAGTCAGGTTGGGAAGTATGGGTAGCCAGGAAGGGCAGCCCTCCCCACCCCACCTACACGTAATGTAAAAAACCAGACGAACGCGTCTGGTTTTCGTCACTTTACACTGTGTACAAGTTGTCTCCATGTTGATACAGTAGAATAAATAAAGAGAAACACTCCCATTCTCATGTAACACCATTTTTAGAAGAAATGATGCTCTGAGTGAAGGTATACAAAGGGAATAATTTTCTAGCTACCTCTAGTAATTTTATAGTGTACACATTTTGTCTGATGTTGGACTACAAGTTGCCTGGGTACCACAAGTCCTACAAGTCACCTGGCTGTCACGAGTCCTACAAGTCACCTGACTACCACGAGTCCTACAAGTCACCTGGCTACCACAAGTCCTGCAAGTCACATGGCTACCACATCTCATACTTATGTTAATCTATTCTACTGTGGGGTGTATTTAGATGGATTAAGCAAAATGTCTATACTGTATTAATGTTTTATATGATATTTAATACTCCTCAAAGTGATTATTATTGTGTGTTATTATGATCATTATTAATATGGCATCTTCGAGACTAATAAGACTCTTAGTGATTCTAATGTTTACCTACATGCCAGCACAGTGTGTAAGTTTACTTAGGCACAGGTACACATAAGTATAATTATCAGTTATAATAATAATGTAGGTATATAGTCTGCCTGGGCTAAATACTTACACCTACCTACATAGCTACACGATATTTAATGTGGCCCAGAGCCATATTATTACATCAACATACCATGTTCACTGAGTTTAATCGTTTCTATCAACTACCTTTAGATGCCATCATAAACAAAGGGAGAAGTAATGAATAATTCATGCCGAGAATTGTAAACAAAAGCATTATGTATTAAGGGGAGTGACATAATGTTTTCTCTCTGCCTGGCTACCACACCTCCATAGTATATAAACCTAAAATGTTTATGTACTATATGTTTATGTACTTATGTTTATATACATAGTATATAAACATAAAATGTTTATGTACTATGTAACGTGTTATATAATTTTGAAGAAAATATCGTACAGATTAATGAAAATGTCTATATTAACATAAAATAAGACATTTAATGTATCCAAGAGTGATTATTATTACATAATAGAGATGTGCTCACAGAGAATGTAAACACACCGGGTGGCGTGCGCTGCATTTGAAAGACTGCTCGCTGTATAGAAAGTTTTGGCCATGATTTGAAATCACTGTAAAGCGGGGCCCTACTGTATGTATTTTTGTTTTTTATTGTTTTAGTCCTAGTTCTGTTGCTCAATATATGATTCTGTAAATATGTTATTAGGTATTTATATGCATTTAAAAGTGGGGAAAAAAAGGGCGATTCACTTTACAGCAAATTTTGCTTTACGGTGCTTTTTGCCGTAAAGCCTGGAACCTAACCTTCCATATAATTGGGGCCTTCCTGTATATTAAAAGTACAATAAATCCATTGAGGATACAGTATCATGGAGATGCTATGTCAACGTTTGGTTCTAAGTTGGAAGGCCAGTACAGGACATTCTCACACTGTTTACCTTATGCAAGTTTACTACTATATGACAAGATGAATGTGTAATTATTAAATATTTACACTGAATAGTATAGTAGTTTATAAGTCCTGCTAAAATTTTTCAGAAATACACATCTTACAGGCTAACAACACTTACACGACCACTTGCTTCATGTGTATTACTGTCTTGCAGCAATTGCCAGCATTCCAAGTAGTTTGGACGGGGTGAGAATGCTTTAAATCAGCAATTAATGTACAATTACTGTATTATTTATGCACAAATAGCTTTAACACTAGTAACTTGTAAACAAGAGACAGATGAAGAAAACTGGAGTTTGCATCATTGATGGTCATATTCTTACTTAATGGATCACACATAGGAACCCACAATTTATTCTGCCAATAAGGTATTTAGGGTTTAACAGAAATTTGAGTTGGAAGTTCTGCTATACGTGTTCACATGTTGGCCAATGTCTCGAGTGGCCTCAGAGTAGGCAGAAGCCTGCATCTAATGCAAGGCTTCACATATTGCTTAATGAATACAGATATTTTCAAGTGAATCTTGAAGCACAAGTCTTTGTTTTGATGAATTTAACAGGTAGTTTTTGCCAAGCATTTAGTATTGTATTCCTGGAAAGAATTTATCTGTCCTGTAATGCAGTTTGGCAAACTGGAAGGTGTCCTGTGCTTGTCTGTATGTACTTTACTCACTCATGTGGTTGCTGGGGTTGGGCCTTAGCTCCTGGCCCCAATTTTCCACTGGCTGCTTCTGGGGTCTTTCTCCTGGCTGCATGAACCCTGTCATACCTGTTAATGCTGTATATCGATTCTGTCTGTACTCCTATGCTGTCCAGGTCATTCCACTTGCCAGCCACACTTCCTGACCACTCTGAGGCCTAAGAAATATTTCCTAACATCTCTGTTCCCACATATTCCTATTTTCACCTCTCGATCAGTCTCTCCCTATCTACCCTTTCAATTGTCCCTCAGTATTTTGTATGTCATTATATCATGTTACCCCTCGTTGTTCCTTCATTGGCTGCCATCAGGTTTAGCTCTAGTCTCTCTGGGATTAGTCTTGTTGCAAACCTTTGCACTTTTTCCAGCTTCATGACATTCTTGACCAGGTGTGAGTTCCATACTGGCACTGCATATTCAGTAATGGGTGTGACATGTACTTTAGTCTGTCCTTTCATTTGTTGGTATCAAGACTGTTGTCAATATAATAACTTTGTTGTTCCATGCTGTATCCTCATTTTGGCCTTTCATTTTTCAGTTTTATCTGAAATCTTTGGTGGAGATGTTTGATGAATGTCAGGGATTCACAATGTGCAAATGGGTTAAAACCCAAAAGTTAATTCTTGTGGAGTTCCACACAAAACATTATTAGTCACATTTTATTCCATTTATTACAACTGTTTTCTGTGTTTCAGTAATTTATCCAATCCAGAATATAGTATGGGTTTCCTTATGCTTGAATTTTTTGAGTCAGCCTTTCATATATGTACAGCAAAGGTTCCCAAACTTAGAAGAAAAGTCAGTCACCAGAGAAATCACACACATTCGTTGATCAGTTCATTGAACACGCACTGAATCGCTCTCTTTTAAATTTGCTAATGGAGCAGGCGGGATCCTAGACAGTGAATATTCATAGGTCTTAAATTTTAAATGTTTAGAAAAATATAAAACAAATGTGTTTATATCTACCATTATTCCATTCATCCAAAGAAGTTGTTTGTAGCTACAGAATTTTTATGGTTTTGGTGTCTCATTTTCAGTGTCATGTGTTTAATTGATATGCATATTTCATAATCTTTATTGGATGCTTGTTTCTTTGCTACTAGATGCAATGATAGTTGGGGAGATGACAATTGGACAAATGACTGGGGTAGCAGCAACAACAGCAAGCCATCCTCTCCAACACAAACTCAAATGGATTCTCCGGAGCCTTCCCCAAACGCTCGGGTCTCCAAGAAAAATGCCAACAATAGCTGTAAGAAGAATAAAGGGTCTGTCAAAAAGGTAATGCTTATTTGCAAGCAGGAATATCCCTGTTTATTAAAAGAGTAAACATTTAACAAATCCAAAAAATATAATCTATAGTTTACTTTAAAAAATATAATCTGATCTCTCGATTAACCCTTAAACTGTCCAAACGTAGATCTACGTTTATGTGTGTAGTGCTCCGAACGTAGATCTATTTTTTTTTTACGTGCTTTCAAATGGAGAAAATAAAGGTTGGAGTACTACACATGTGAATGTAGACCTACGTTTCGACAGTTTAAGGGTTAAGGTACAGCATCAATATGCCTTAATAAACTGTCCTATTTACCAAGTCATGCAAAATTCACTTCCAGGATCTAAAATGCACTTTAACTGACCTCCTCCCTGAAGCTCCTGCCTTTAAAGCAGACTCACTAACTTTCTGACAGAAACTAACCCATTGCACCAGCTCTCGTGTCAATTTTGCCCCCTTCCCCACTCTAATGACTAGCTACATTAACCCCTACCCTTCACATCTCCTATTTACTGTTGTACAACCCATACAGGTTTGGTGCCTATATTTTAATGTACTGTACAGTACTTTTTTAAAAACAATAAAAATCAGTCCCTTTATAATTAGGGAAATAACCTGAGAAAAACAATGTACTGTATAGTACTGTACAACTGTGGCAGCTAAAGCATCTCATCAGTCTGGAAATACTCTTGACTCATAAATCATATCAATGGAGTCTCTTGTTTATCATGAGATTCCCCAAACTTGACTCCCAGGAAACCAGTTATACATCAGAGGCCTACCATTCTTCCTGGGAATGTAGGTTCTTAGGGGTGGTATGCTAGGAGAAGGGTGGTCAGCAGCTGTAGACTAACTTCACACACTGGCAGCACTGCTGGTCTTTGTTTTATGAGCATGTAAGATAACTGTTAAATCTAAAAAAGAAAAAAAAAATATAAAAATTACATTCAGTACAGTGGAACCTCGGTACTTGAACTTAATTAGTTCCAGAAGGTTGTTAAAGTGCCGTTCTGTTTGAGTACCAAACAAATTTTTCCCGTAAGGAATAACATTAATTAGATTAATCCGTTTCACACCTCCAAAAATACACAGCGACTTTGTGGTGTATTTTCGTAGGGTATTTATGACTCGTAAAATCATAATGACACGATTGCAAACAAACCATAAAACGGGCGGGGATAGAATCTGCAATCAGAGAGTCTCAAAACCCCAGACAGTTGCGTTAGCCACTGGGCCAGCTAGCCACAATAAGATTCATCCAACTAGGTATATTTCTACACCATAGGAAGGTTAGCAGAGGCACCACTGTGACCACAAATGCAAGTGGTATGGTTTGTTTGCAATCGTGTCATTACGATTTCATGAGTCATGTTGACAGCTTTGAGGGGACTTGAGCTAGAGTTCGTCACGGCCACCCTAGCTGGAGATTCGTCTATAAAAACTTGCATTTGTGGTCACAGTAGTGCCTATGCTAACCTTCTTATGGTGTAGAAATATACCTTGTTGGATGAATCTTATTGTGGCTAGCTGACCCAGTGGCTAACGCGACGGTCTGGAGTTTTGAGACTTTCTGATCACGGGTTCTATCCCCGCCCGTGGTATGGTTTAGGGTATTTATGATTGTATTCTCGTTTTCTTGATCTCATTTGATAGAATGAAAGGACTAAAAGTACCTTGAAATTGGGCTCAAAGTAGCGGAAATGTTCGATTTTTGCTGATGTTCAAGAGTAAACAAATCACATCACATGTCCAATACACTTCAACTGGTGGGTCTAACTAACTAAACGTAATGAAACTCCACTGCATCCCACTGAAACAGCTAACAAGATAAACGACTTCTTCTCAACCATAGGATCTAATCTTGCCAGTAAAATCTCATGTACCAATGCCCATGCCAGGGACTATCTAGATGGGAATTTCCCAAATTCTTTCTATCTTGTACCAACTGAGCCCACCGAAGTCACCGAGATTATAAAGTCACTTAAAAATACCTCAGGGAATCTGTCTCATGTCCCACCATTATTGTACAAGTGAGCGGCCCATGTCCTTTTGCATGCTATCTCATTACTTTTTAACAAGTCACTAGAAACTAGCACCTTCCCGAAACTACTCAAGACAGCCAGGGTTACACCAATACATAAAGGTGGTGACCCTACAGATGTAAACAACTAGAGGCCAATATCAAACTTACCATTGCTATCCAAAATCTTCGAGAAACTCGTGCACAAGAAACTGTATTCATTTATAACGGCACAAAGCATACTCAACCCCTGGCAATTTGGATTCAGGAAAAATAAAAGCACTAATGATGCAATTGTAAAAATGCTAGATCTACTTTACACAGCATTGGAAAATAATGAATATCTGAAAGGAATTTTTATTGACCTAAGAAAAGCTTTTGACACAGACCACGGCATCCTACTCCACAAACTAGACCATTATGATAAAAGAGGCCATGTGCTTGCATATTTCAAATCCTACCTTACTATTAGGTATTAGTATGTCACCATTAAAGACACAGCATCATCAACACGGCCACTTGATACTGGAGTTCTGCAGGGAAGTGTCCTTGGACCCCTGCTCTTCCTCATTTACATCAGTGATCTTCCAAACGTATCCCAACACCTGAAACCCATTCTCTTTGCTGACGACACGACTTGTATCATCTCTCGCCCTAATCTTGCCACCCTCGACACCATTGTTAACGAGGAGCTGCTCAAAACATCAACTTGGATGACAGCTAATAAACTTACACTTAACACTGACAAAACCTACTATATTATGTTTGGTAGCAGAGCAGGTGCTGCACGCAAACTTAACATTAAGATTGACAACACTCTAATTGCCAGACATAATGAGGGCAAATTCCTAGGCCTATACTTCGACAACAACCTGAATTTCAGCACCCATATCCAACACACAACAAAAAAAGTATCCAAAACAGTTGGGATCCTTTCCAAGATACGATACTACGTGCCGCAAAATGCCCTTCTCACACTATACCATTCACTCATTTATCCATACCTCACCTATGCTATTTGTGCTTGGGGATCAACTGCAGCAACACACCTAAAGCCAATAATAACTCAACAAAAAGCTGCAGTAAGAATAATCACTAAATCCCATCCCTGGCAACACCCCCCCCCCTCTTCATAGATCTAAACTTACTCCCTGTTCAGAACATCCACACTTACTACTGTTCAATCTACATATACAGGACCTTAAATTCCAATATTAACCTTGACCTCAAATGCTTTCTTGATAGTTGTGACAGGGCCCACAGGCATAACACCAGACGCAAACATCTCTACGACATTCCCCGTGTCCAACTAAACCTTTACAAAAATTCAATGTATGTCAAAGGCCCTAAAATCTGGAACACCCTACCTGAAAACTCTAGAACTGCAGACACATTCATCACCTTCAAAACTACTGTTAGAAAACATCTTATCTCCCTGATACACCCCGACAACTAACTACATGTAAACCACCTGGTGGTTCACACACTCACTCACTCGCCCATTT
This sequence comes from Cherax quadricarinatus, assembly GCF_038502225.1. NCBI lineage: Eukaryota > Metazoa > Arthropoda > Malacostraca > Decapoda > Parastacidae > Cherax > Cherax quadricarinatus. Next base: position 5,387,651 of record NC_091306.1, on the reverse strand, counting down.
GACTATAAGCACAGAAATACAAATCTTAATCTTAAAATAATGATTCCTAACTAGTCATAAGTTTGCCTGTGATATTTCACTATAGAAACTATGTATTGTGCCAAAGCAAAAAGCATTCACATTGCTAAACTCACAAACCAGTATTTAGTCACTTAGTATTTAGTCAACTTACTCCACAATTTGTAATAATTTAGGGTTAAGAATTAATCTGAGTTTGCCCGAAATGCCTAGCCATGCTAGGTGTTCTAGTGGCCCCCTCTGTAATTAGTATTTTATTACATGTAAACCACTCAATAACCAAAGTCTGTAAACCCCGCATTGTAATCCTTATAGAGAATAAACTTTGATTTTATTTGATAATATGCATTCACAAATGCACTGATATTATTTATACTTTTTTCAGTAATGGAGTAGTCTGCATAACAGTAAATCTTCTATTTTATTGTGTGAATAAAAATTCAAAATGGAAAGCAAGCATAATATAAGAGGGGCCTGAAGTGGGAGGAGCTATAGGAGAGAGGGAGGGGCCAGCAGAAGGAGCATTACGTAGCTGATGAGTCGTCTCGATAGCTGGATACTAGTGGTGGCGTGAATACAATATTGTGTAATTATGCTAATACTGTATTAGTAGTAAAGGTTATCTATCATATTTATTCCAGCTTGATATCAGAAACATGATAACCTAGAAGCACAATAAAGACACCAAAATAAATAAAAGGCATATTATATGGAGAGGCAGTGTTTACATCAGGGCAAACACTAACCAATTTTCTTTTTGGTTGGCTGTTATCACTAATCTTCTTGGGCCCCATGGTGACTTATACAAATATAAATTTTTTTTTTTTTTTCCAACAAGTCGGCCGTCTCCCACCGAGGCAGGGTGACCCAAAAAAGAAAAAATCCCCAAAAAGAAAATACTTTCATCATCATTCAACACTTTCACCACACTCACACATTATCACTGTTTTTGCAGAGGTGCTCAGAATACAACAGTTTAGAAGCATACACATATAAAGATACACAACATATCCCTCCAAACTGCCAATATCCCAAACCCCTCCTTTAAAGTGCAGGCATTGTACTTCCCATTTCCAGGACTCAAGTCCGACTGTATGAAAGTAACCGGTTTCCCTGAATCCCTTCACTAAATATTACCCTGCTCACACTCCAACAGATCGTCAGGTCCCAAGTACCATTCGTCTCCATTCACTCCTATCTAACATGCTCACGCACGCTTGCTGGAAGTCCAAGTCCCTTGCCCACAAAACCTCCTTTACCCCCTCTCTCCAACCCTTTCGAGGACAACCCCTACCCCGCCTTCCTTCCCCTATAGATTTATATGCTTTCCATGTCATTCTACTTTGATCCGTTCTCTCTAAATGACCAAACCACCTCAACAACCCCTCTTCTGCCTTCTGACTAATACTTTTATTAACTCCACACCTTTTCCTAATTTCCACACTCCGAATTTTCTGCATAATATTTATACCACACATTGACCTTAACCAGGACATCTCCACTGCCTCCAACCGTCTCCTCGCTGCTGCATTTACCACCCAAGCTTCACACCCATATAAGAGTGTTGGTACTACTATACATTCCCTTCTTTGCCTCCATAGATAACATTTTTTGACTCCACATATACCTCAACGCACCACTCGCCTTTTTTCCCTCATCAAAAAGAACCGCTAAGCCACAAGGGCTATACAGCACTGCAGGGTAGGGAAGGAAGCGAGGGTATTGGGCGGCAGAAGGGGGAAGGGATGATCAGTAGGTTACAGAAAACAGCGGGGCAGGGGATAGTACGGGGGTAGGGGATAGCAAGAGATTGAAGTAGAAAGGGCTGAAGGTATCAGAATTTGTGAAGTAAGTCAGTTGTTGTCAAAAAGTCAATGAGAGAGTCTGGATGAAAGGTGGGTCCATCAGCGAGAAGGGAAGGTAAAGAGAGAGCAGCGGAGCGAAGACGACGACGGAGGTAAATTCTACGTGTACAAATATAAAAAAAAAAAAAACACGCCCAAAAAGTGAAGAAACATTATTATTATAATCAAAAAGAAGCGCTAAGCCACAAGGGCTATACAGCGCTGCAGGGTAGGGAAGGAAGCAAGGGTATTGGATGGCAGTAGGGAGGAGGGATGATCAGTAGGTTACAGAAAACAGCGGGGCAGGGGATAGTACGGGGGTAGGGGATAGCAAGAGATTGAAGTAGAAAGGGCTGAAGGTATCAGAATTTGTGAAGTAAGTCAGTTGTTGTCAAAAAGTCAATGAGAGAGTCTGGATGAAAGGTGGGTCCATCAGCGAGAAGGGAAGGTAAAGAGAGAGCAGCAGAGTGAAGACGACGACGGAGGTAAATTCTGCGTGCTCGTTGATAAAGTGGGCAGTCCAACAGAATGTGGCTGATTGATAATGGAACTTGGCAATTCTCACAGAGAGGAGCAGGGTGCCTCTCCATGAGATATCCATGAGTAAGACGAGTATGGCCAATGCGAAAACGGGAGAGAGTAGTCTCCCAACCTCGACACTGATGATAAGAAGACGGCCAGTAACCTATACTCGGTTTAATAGATTGAAGTTTGTTGCCGAGCATAGTAGACCAACGTTGTTGCCAACGGGTGTGAAGTTGGGAAGATATTGCAGCAAAATAGTCCGTAAATGGAATACCTCTACATGAAACTGGTAGGTCATGTACTGCTGACCTCGCAGCAGTGTCTGCCTGTTCATTGCCCTGTACGTCAACATGACCAGGGACCCAACAAAAAACAATATCTTTATGCTTCGTAAAGATGTGGCGTAGCCAAAGTTGGATACGGAGGACTAAGGGGTGAGGTGTATCAAATTTCTGTATAGCCTGTAAAGCACTAAGGGAGTCTGAGACAACCACAAATGATGACACAGGCATAGATGCAATACGGATAAGTGCTGTAAGGATGGCATACAATTCAGCAGTAAAAATACTAGCCGAAGATAGTAAATGCCCTTGTACGATGCTGTCCGGAAACGCTGCTGCAAATCCTACGCCGTCAGAAGACTTAGAGCCATCTGTGTACACAGCAATGGCATGAGAATGAGAGTGAAAGTGGTCAAGAAAATGAGAGCGGGAAGCGACCGTAGACAGTTGGGCTTTCGAGCAAGGGAGAGAGAAAGAACAGACTCGAACAGCTGGAACTTCCCAGGGGGGTAGGGAAAAGTGAGATGCTACATGTACATAGAAAGGTGGTAATTGAAGAGAAGACAAGAGCGAATGAAGGCGAAGAGAGAAGGGACGGAGTAAACAGGGGCGGCGAACAAATAAAGAATGTCTACTAATATCAGTGACCATTCTATAAATGGAAGGATTGCGGAGATCATGAGAACGTACATAGTAGCGAAGGCAATGGGCATCACGGTGATCAGATAAGGATGGAACGTTCGCTTCTGCATAGAGGCTCTCGACAGGGGAAAAGCGAAAAGCACCAAGGCATAAACGTAATCCTTGGTGATGAATGGGGTTAAGGCTAGAGAGAGTAGCAGGAGATGCCGCTGAATAGATCTGGTCACCATAATCAAGTTTCGATAAGATAAGGGTGGAATGTAGGCGAAGGAGGGTTCGACGATCAGCTCCCCATGAAAGATGAGCAAGGGTTTTAAGAAGGTTCAGCCGGCTGTGACAAGTTGCCTTCAGAGAGGTAATGTGAGGTTTCCAGGATAACCTACGATCAAAGAGGAGGCCCAGAAACTTGACTGTATCACATTCAGGGATACGGGAGCCATAGAGGTACAAAGGATGATCGGAGATGACAAAGCGTCTAGTAAAAGTAATTTGGTGGGTTTTAGTGCTGGAAAATTTAAACCCACGTGTGGTGGCCCAATTGGAAACACGGTCGACTGCATGCTGGAGAGAAACTGTAATAAGGTGACAGTCAGCACCTGCACAGGCAATAGCGAAGTCATCAACATAGAGTGATGACCAAATATTTGATGGAAGACTAGAGGCCAAATCATTAATAGCAAGGAGAAAAAGTGTTGTGCTCAGAACACATCCCTGGGGGACACCTTCAGCTTGGATAAAGTCCGGGGAGAGCACATTATTAACCCGAACACGGAAATGCCTGTCAGTTAAAAAGTTCTTAAGGAAGGATGGTAGATTGCCTCGAAGGCCTAAGGAGTGGGCTTGGGCTAAAATATTATACCTCCAAGTTGTGTCATATGCCTTCTCAAGGTCAAAAAATATGGCAATAACTGAGTGGTTATTCGCAAAGGCATTACGAACATACGTATCCAAGCGTAGTAAGGGGTCTATGGTAGAACGTCCCTTACGAAAGCCATATTGACGAGTGGAGAGACTGTTGTGTGTCTCTAAATACCACACTAAACGTCTATTTACTAGGCGTTCCATCACTTTGCAAACTGCACTGGTAAGAGCAATGGGACGATAGTGGGAGGTTTCATGTCCCGTAGTGCCTGGTTTGCGGAAAGGGAGAACAATGGCGGATTTCCACAGCTGTGGAAGAACTCCTTGTGACCAAATAAGATTGTAAAGGCGTAATAGGACTGCAAGGGCTGACTGATGTAAATGTTGTAGCATACGAATATGAATGTCGTCGGGCCCAGCTGCCGATGATCGGCAAGCTGAGAGTGTTGCCTCCAGTTCTTGAAGTGTAAAAGGCACATTATACTGTTCTTCTCTGAGAGAAGAAAAGTCCAAGGGTGCTAACTCTCTGGCAGACTTTGAGGAAAGAAATGAGGGGCATAGATGGAGTCCCTGAGAAATACAAACCAGATGATTGCCAATTTCATTGGCAACATCTAGTTGGTTTGCTATATCAACACCGGCAACCCGCAGAACAGGAGCCGGGTCAGGAGAATATTTACCACTCAGTTTTCGTACTTTTTTCCAGACTGCACTCATAGAGGAAGCAGAGGTGATGGTGGAGACATAATCTCGCCAGCAAGTGCGTTTAGCGTCACGGATGACACGGCGAGCGATCGCACGCTTCTGCTTAAATTCAAGAAGTCTCTCTGTGGTTCTATTGTACCGGTACCTGCCCCATGCAGCGCGTTTCAAACGTACTGCACGAGCACAAGCAGGAGACCACCAAGGCACGCATTTCTGAGAATGCCTGCCCGAAGTTTGGGGTATAGAATGAGAAGCTGCGGTTAAAACGGAGGACGAGAAGAGGTGTAAAAGCTCATCGATGGAGGACGAAGAAGGAACCTCTCTAAAAACAGTTAGGTGTGAGTAAAGGTTCCAATTTGCCTGATCAAATTGCCAGCGTGGGATGCGAAGAGGTGGTGAATATGAAGGGGAAGTAAGAATGATTGGGAAATGATCGCTGTCATGTAAGTCCGGAAGAACAGACCAAGTGAAGTCTAATGCGGCGGAGGAAGAGCAGACTGAGAGATCGATGCAAGAGAGAGTGTGAGTCCGAGGATCAAAATGGGTGTGAGTACCTGTATTTAAAACATGGAGGGGGTGGGTGGCAAGAAAAGCCTCTAACTGAATGCCACGGGAATCACAGTGAGACCCCCCCAGAGGAAATGGTGGGCATTAAAATCACCAAGTAACAGAATCGGTGGTGGTAATGACGAAACAAGAAAGGCAATATCTGGAATAGATAATGCCCGAGAAGGAGAGAGATATAAAGAACAGAGCGTATACCACCTATGCAAGTGGATACGGGCTGCTGTGTAATGCAGCGAAGTACGAACAAATAGCTGATGGTACGGAATATCAGTGCGTAGAAGAAGGGCACTTTCATTAAAGGTCCCATCAGGAAAAGGATCTGAAGAATACAATAAATTATAGCCTGAGATGGGAGAGATAACAGCAGAGTGTAATTTTGGTTCCTGTAAGCAAACACCAACAGGGGAAAACTGGGAGAGTAACATCTGAAGCTCACCCCGATTACCCCTGAGGCCGCGTATATTCCACTGTAAATAGGCCATGATTGGCAATGATAAAGATACCTGAAATCCGCAGGTAAGGGTTCCTACGGACTAGAGGGGTTAGAAAAGTCCACATGCGGAGGCAGTGGAAAACATTCAAGCAGCGAAGGAACGGTGCGCTGTGAAGAAAGGAGTTGCGCAGATGGAGTAGAGGAGAGAGAAGGAGCGGAGGGTGGATCAGTGTCCATTGATGGTTTGGTCTCTGCAATATATTCAGAGATTGCTTCAAGTGTTTCAGAATTCAGAGACGTCGTATGGGAGACAATATTGGAAATGGTAGGGGGAGGATGAGTAAAGATTGGAACTGTAATGGACTGTACCAAGGTAGGGGGGGACGGAAGGGTGGAGGGAACTGGAGAAGCGTGGAAGGGGACAGAAGAGGCAGAAACCTGGGAGGTGGCAGAAGAGGAAGAAACTTGGGAGGGAACAGGGGAGGAAGGTACAGTACGAGGAGGAGGGTGAACCTCTACACTTGTAACAGAGCCAGTGAGAGGGGGAGAACCAGGTACAGAGACAGGGAAGGTAAAATGAGGAGGTGGAAGATGGGTAGGAGGTGTTAACGGACCTTTTTTTGACTTTTGAGAAGTAGAGGGACGATTGGGGGGAGGTGTCATACGAGATCTCGTCGCTACTGAGGCTTGTGAGATTATTATTATTATAATCAAAAAAGAAGCGCTAAGCCACAAGGGCTATACAGCGAGGCTTGTGAGAGAACACAAAGAAGCAAGATCAGACCGAGACGTTGAAGTAGGGACGTCTGAGCCGAGGACAGCAAAAGAATTAGCTACAGGAGTGACTATGGGAGAGGTAACCACAGAGGTGGGTGCAAAAGATGGGATACCAGAAGTGGGGGGACGTTTTGAAACACGGGAATAAGAAACACGAGGTAGTCTCCCTTGGAGGCGGAGATGAGAAACTGCCCTGGCATAAGGGAGACCTTCTGCCTCTTTGAGGTAACGGATTTCCCGCTCGTTTAAGTAGACTTGACAACGGCGAGAGTACGAAGGGTGAGCCTCATGACAATTAAGGCAAGAGGGAGGTCGATTGCAAGACGTATTAGAATGGTCATCGGCACCACAGCCTGGGCATTCGGCGATAGATCTGCAATATTTCGCTGGATGGCCAAATCGCCAGCAATTTCTACACTGTTGCAGTGTTGGGATCACCTTTCGAACTTGTAACCGATGTCCTTCTACATAAACTGAGGATGGGAGTTCACGGCTGTCAAAAGTTAAACGAGCCACATTGCTAGGGTATCGTCTCCTCCCGCGGGCAGGAAGAACGTAAGTGTCTACCTTGAGGATTGGGAGATCTTGGAGTTCCAGCTGTTCAAGAATGTCAGTGCCACATGTCTGGAAATTTTGTTGAACTATGGTATGGGGCAGAATGATGGTACCACTACAAGAATTGAGGGAATGATGCTTTTCAATAGTTACAGGAACAGTATCGATATGGGAAAGACGAGAAAGCTCATGAGCCTGGGTAGCATTCTGTACGGTGACGATGTGCGTACCGCTCTTAAGAGCATGAAAAGAAATATCTTTACCAACATGGCGTAGGAGTGCCTTGCCAATACTGTGGTCAGAAAGATAGGCAGTAGAGGAAGTCGGTCGTAAAGTGAAGAATTTAGTCCATTGTGCAGTCTGAAACTGAGCGTGGAAAGGTAGTAAAGGACGTGTCGATCTTTTCTGAGAAGAACGAGAAGGTGGAGAAGTATCATCAGCAGGTAATTGTCGTTGTCGTTTAGGCGTGGGACCAGAGTTGGTCCGACATGGAACGGGCCGGCGATTCGAAAATTGCTGCACCGTAGAGGGAGAGGCCGGAAGCATAGTCAGAGGAGAGCGAAGGTCAGATAAATCGAAGGAGTCAGTCGAGGCCTCAGTACCTGAAGCGGGTGAGGAAACAGCACCGGCAAGAGGTACAGAGGCATGAGGAGTGTCTGAAGAGTGGTCTAAAGACGAGGCGGGGTCAGAACGGGGTGAAGTATCAAGAAGGGGCCCGGGGGTAGCAGGTTCATGGACTAGGGCTGCCATGGTTAGGTTACTTCTTTCTTTTTGTTTTTAAGAAAAAAAAAGAAGAAAAGAAAATAAAAAAAAAAGAATAAAATAAGGGGGGACCGGGGAGGGATAGTTCCTAGGAGGAATGAAAGGGCCAGAAATCTCCCTCCGCGCCCAAGAGGACCTCAGCACCGCAAGTAGCGCAGATGCAGCATGGAACCCGTGCCATAGCCTACTCATCATGCCAGTAAACTGGCAATCCGGGATAGCAACCTCACATCTGCCGAGCTACCTCGGTGGACAAAAGAGAGGGCGGCCGGAAATCCACCACAAAGCATACCTCCTTCGGCCACCACCCCCGGAATCCAAAAGGTGGCTTCCAGAGATACACCCGTCGCCCGAGAGACACCCAAAGCCACCCTCCGGGATACCGGAGAGGGATCAGGACATCCCCAGGCAATCCAGATTCCACGGCAAACTATGCCACCGCCAAGAACCTCAACGGAATGGGATGGACCCCGGTACCCTTTCCCCTACCTAGGAACTAGCGTGCCTGTGGAAAAAGAAAAAAAAAAAGGGCCAAAAAGGAAGGGCAAAAGGGAGAGGTGGGGAGGAGGAGGAGGAAAGGATGGGGAGGATGGGATAGGGAACGGAGGATTGGGGGGTAATTAGGTTCGGTCTGAGAAAGGAGACCGACAGGTCTAATTCCTCAGACCAAGAGCCTCTTCACCATGCCAAGGAGCCCCCCTTGAAGAGGTGAAGAAACATAAAATAGTTTACAGTGAAGTTCAGCGGAGTTTTGGACTGAGCGAGAGCTTTGGGGGGACTGACGCACATGTTCTGGCAGGTCATGTATGCTAGGTCGACTACTGAGCGTGTTTTTTTTTTTCTGAACAAAGCGTTCAAGTATGAAACTATTATTATAAAAAGAAGTACTAAACCTACAAGGGTCATACAGTGCCGCTGGGCAGGAAAGGATGCCAGGGTATTGGGTAGCGAGAGGGGGGAGGGATGATTATTAGGTCATGGAGTGCAGCAGGGCAGTGGATAGTGCAGGGGTATTATTATTATTATTATCAAAAAGAAGCGCTAAGCCACAAGGGCTATACAGCGCTGTAGGGCAGGAAGGAAGCGAGGGCATCAGGTGGCATAAGGGAGATGGATGAGTAATAGGTTACGGATAACAGCGGGGTAGTGGATGGTGAAAGGGTAAAGGGCAGCAAGAGACTGAACTAGAAAGGGCTGAGGGGAGTGCGAAAAGTATCATCAGAGTTTGTGGAGTAAATCAGTCGTTGTCAAGAAGTCAATGAGAGAGTCAGGATTAAAGGAGGGTCCATCAGCAAGAAGGGAAGGTAAAGAGAGAGTAGTAGAACGAAGACGACGACGGAGGTAAATTCTGCGTGCTCGTTGATAGAGAGGGCAGTCTAACAGAATGTGGCTAATCGATACTGGAACTTGACACTGCTCACAGAGAGGAACAGGGTGCCTCTCCATGAGATACCCATGAGTAAGACGAGTGTGGCCAATGCGAAGGCGGGAGAGAGTGGTCTCCCAACCTCGGCACTGATGACAAGACGGCCAGTAGCCTATGCTCAGTTTAATAGAATGAAGTTTGTTACCAACAGAGTTGACCAACGTTGTTGCCAACGGGTGCGAAGGTGGGTAGCTATTGCAGCAAAATAGTCCAGAAATGGAACACCTCGATAGGAAATTGGTAGGTCATGCACTGCTGATCGCGCAGCAGTGTCTGCCTGTTCATTGCCCTGTACGTCGACATGACCAGGGACCCAACAAAAAACAATATCTTTGTTTGGTAGAGATACGGCGTAGCCAAAGTTGGATACGGAGAACTAGGGGATGAGATGTATCAAATTTTTGTATAGCCTGTAGAGCACTAAGGGAGTCTGAGACTACTACAAATGATGACACAGGCATAGATGCGATACGAATAAGTGCTGCAAGAATGGCATACAGTTCAGCAGTAAAAATGCTAGCTGAAGATAGTAAATGCCCCCGCACGACGCTGTCCGGAAACACTGCTGCGAATCCGACGCCGTCTGAAGACTTAGAGCCTTCTGTGTACACAGCGGTGGCATGAGAATGGGAGTGGAAGTGATCAAGAAAAAGAGAGCGGGAAGCCACCATAGGCAGTTGAGCTTTCGAGCAAGGGAGTGAGAAAGAACAGACCCGAACAGCTGGAACTTCCCAGGGGGGTAGGGAAAAGTGAGATGCTATATGAACATATAAAGGTGGTAACTGAAGGGAAGACAAGAGTGAATGTAGGCGAAGAGAAAAGGGACGGAGCAAACAGGGGCGGCGAACGAATAAAGAATGTCTACTAATATCGGTGACCATTCTATAAATGGAAGGATTGTGTAGATCGTGAGAGCGTACATAGTAGCGAAGGCAATGGGCATCACGGCGATCAGACAAGGATGGAACATTTGCTTCTGTATAGAGGCTCTCAACAGGGGAAGAGCGAAAAGCACCAAGGCACAAACGTAAGCCTTGGTGATGGATAGACCTGGCAACGGCGGGAGTACAAAGGGTGAGCTCCATTACAATTAAGGCAAGATGGAGGTTGACTGCAAGATGTATTAGAATGGTTGTCGGCACCACAGACTGGGCATTCGGCCATAGATCTGCAATATTTCGCTGGGTGACCAAAACGCCAGCAATTTCTACATTGTTGCGGTGTAGGTATCACCTTTCGAACTTGTAATCGATGTCCCGCGACATATACAGAGGACGGGAGTTCTCGGCTGTCAAAAGTTAAACGAGCCACATTGCAAGGATAACGTCTCCGCCCCCGGGCAGGAAGGACACAAGTGTCTACTTTGAGGATTGGGAGATCCTGGAGTTCCAGCTGTTCAAAAATGTCATTGCCACATGACTGGAAATTCTGTTGGACTATGGTATGGGGCAGAATGACAGTACCACTACAAGAATTGAGAGAAAGATGTTTTTCAATAGTGATAGGAGTAGTATCGATATTCGAAAGGAGAGAAAGATCATGAGCTTGGGTAGCATTCTGGACAGTGACGATGCGGGTACCGCTCTTGAGAGCATGAAATGAAATATCTCTGCCAACATGACGCAGGAGCGCTTTGCCAATACTATGGTCAGAAAGGTAGGCAGAAGAAGAAGTCTGTCTTAAAGTAAAGAATTTAGTCCATTGTGTGGTCCGAAACGGAGCATGGAGAGGGAGTGCTTGACGTGTCGGTCTTTTCCGAGTAGAATGGGAAGGTAACGAAGGAGCATCATCAGGAGATTGACGTTGGCATTTAGGAGTAGGACCGGAGTTGGTCCGGCGTGAAATGGGCGGGCGATTCGAAAATTGCCGTACCGTAGAGGGAGAAGCCGGAAGCATAGTCAAAGGAGAGCGGAGTTCAGACAAATCGAAGGAGTCAGTCAAAGCCCCGGTACCTGAAGCGGGTGAGGAAACAGCACCAGCAAGAGGTACAGGGGCATCAGGAGTGTCCGAAGAGTGGTCTAAACACAAGGCAGGGTCAGAATGGGGTGCGGTATCAAGAAAGGGCCCGGGGGTAGTGGGTTCATGGACTAGGGCTGCCATGGTTAGGTTACTCCTTTGCTTTTTGTTTTTAAGAAAAAAAAGAAAGAAGAAAAGAAAATAAAAATAAAAAAAAGAAAAAAAGGGGGGAGCGGGGAGGAATAGTTCCCAGGAGGAATGAAAGGGCCGGAAGTCTCCCTCCGCGCCCAAGAGGACCTCAACACCGCTTGTAGCGCAGATGCAGCATGGAACCCGTGCCATACCCTACCCTTCATGCCAGTAAACCAGCAATCCGGGATAGCAACCTCACATCTGCCGAGCTACCTCGGTGGACAAAAGAGAGGGCGGCCGGATATCCGCCACAAAGCATACCTCCTTCGGCCACCACCCCCGGAATCCGAAAGGTGGCTTCCAGAGATACACCCGTCGCCCGAAAGATACCCAAAGCTACTCCGGGATACCGGAGAGGAATCGGGACATCCCCAGGCAATCCAGATTCCACGGCAAACTACGCCACCGCCAAGAACCTCAACGGAATGGGATGGACCCCGGTGTCCTTTCCCCTACCTAGGAACTAGCGCGCCTGTGGGAGAAATCCCAAAGGCCAAAAAGAGGAAGGGCAAAAGGGAGGGGTGAGGAGGAGGAGGAGGAATGGAAAAAGGGGAGGATGGGATAGGGGAGGGGAGAATGGGGGGTAATTAGGTTCGGTCTGAGGAAGAAGACCAACAGGGCTAATTCCTCAGACCAAGAGCCTCTTCACCACGCCAAGGAGCCCCCCTTGAAGAGGAGTGCAGGGGTAGATTATTATTATCAAAAAAAGAAGCGCTAAGCCACAAGGACTATACAGCTGCAGGGGTAGAGGGTAGCAGGAGATTGAGGTAGAAAGGGCTGTGAGGAGTACTAGAGGTATCATCATCAAAGTGTATGCAGTAAATCAGTTGCTGCCAAAAAGTCAGGGAGTCTGGGTTAAAGGAGGGTCCATCAGCAAGAAGGGAAAGTAAAGTAAAGGGCATTTCAAGTACGGAGCTGTTCGAGTACCGAGGTTCCACTGCATATACTTGGCTGTATTTTCATTTGTTTCCCAATATGTACTGTAGTTCCCATTTCTGAAATATTTTGTTTGATTTCTCTTTTATGGGAGGTCATTTCATCCAGGGTATTGGACCTATTTTTACTCTTTTCCATAGATGAAATCTGATTGACTTCCATTCCTCAGGCACTTCATTGACTTGTACAAGTTTAGTGCTTCCCCATGATTTTGATGACTAATTTATGAAGCCTGGTCTTGCAACTAGGCAGTGCTTGCAATAATTCACAGAACCATTAGCATATGCAAAGTAATTTATAAACATGCCATAAGTAGCAGTAGTGTACATTATTATTTATGTGTGTTCTTTACTTTTGTCAGGATGGAAAAGCTGAGCAGGAGTTGCTGGTCGATCTTGGGAACAATGGCACCAAAGGCCACACTTGGGACAATTGGGATGATGACTGGGAGAAGGTAGAAGGACAGTGATTTATTTATTCATCATTGTAACTGATCCAAAACACATGAATGTTTATCATTTGAAATTGGGCTGGCAAAAGATATTGTGACTTGATAGTTTACTAGTTTACAATTTCTCAACCATAACATGAAAGGCTTCCGAAATCTTTCAAAAGCAAAGTTTAGCCATTTTGTCACTTTCTGTATTTAGACATGTACTTCATAAGTAAAGAATAGGACAATGTTAAAACTGAACATGGATAAATATTGTAATAGGTTTTGAATTAATGACAAAAAAAAATGAGTCCACAGAGACTTTTAGTATGTAATTAACCCTTTCATTGTCGTGACTCCTGAAATTAAAAGTGCTGTTAGTTTTATGATTTTCCTCCCCCCAAAAATATAATCTTTTGAAATGGTAGAGAATCATTTTCTAAGGTAATGACACCAAAAATGCAAAATTTGATGGAAAGCTAATAAAATTATGCAGGTATGAAGTTGTTGTCCTGGGCACAATACATGTATATGCAACAGCAATTTTTCCCATTTTTAGGTCTATTCTAGACCAATTCCATTGCTCAAACTGACCCAGTTCCTGGCAATCTTGCTAATATGCCTTTTGTTCTAGTGATTGAGCACAATAAACTGCCCATTCAATTCAGAACTACCCTATGAACCACCAGAGGTCGGTAATTTGGCCAATTTTACACAAAATTCAACAAATCCCAATTTAAAAACAGAACAAAATAAACACTGTAGGCATTCCAGCCATTAAAGCCACCTTTCCTCTGTTCCCTAATCACATCCCTATTCCTCTCCTATATAACCCCCTACATTTTGAATAAATTGTCACACAAACGCAAACATATGGCATTCCCGACTTACAAAGAGCCAAAAAATCAAGTATTTGCTCTGAGGCCTTTTCAGGTCACCCCTGGTCCGAGACCAACTAAAATCATCTCCATTTGAACAGCGTGTCTTCTCATCTATCAACTAATGCCAAGAAATGGGGGAAAAAAAAAAAAAAACTCGAATTCAGTATTTTAACACAACACACTGTCAGAGGTCTGCTGTTCCCATCATATTAATTTTTTTTTTTTTTTTTTTTTTTTTTTTTTTTTTTTTAAAACTGTGCACACCCACCTGACAGACCCCATTTTCTCATGTGATCAGTAAATTTTGACTTAAACAACACATTTGAGGGCTCTGTGATCTAGACAGATCTATAAGAGACAGTGAAAGGGTTATTTAAAAAAAAAAAATTACACACACACACGCATGCACGAGCTCAGAGATAGGTGTGTGTGTGTATATATTAGTGCTTTTTAGGTAGAGTTGCTCAAGCAAACCAGTCTTCTCAAAAAATTTGTCTTAGACAATATATATTTTTGTGAATTAAGATTTTTCTTTAACCTAAACTTGCTAAAATTGACTATGTAATTTAGCTTAATTCTACCAAAAACATTCTAGACCAGTCTAAATTTAGTAGTATTTAATATTGATAATACTTTTTTTTTTTTTCTCTTCTTTTTCAACAGTTGCACTTTGCTTGTTTAGCAAAATGTTCATTGCTTTATAAGACAAGATTACAAGTTCTGCCTAAAAAGCACAAGATGTATATGTAAAATATCATGAAAGAGTAGTAGAATAGTGTATAATTAAATGTGCACTATTTGGCCAACTTCTTACTTGTTTATAACAAAGCACACTTGACCCAGGAGATAAACTATCTGATAAACACCAAAAAGAATAAAAAGGCACAATACTGTGACTGGAACAATTCACAAATAACCAAAGATAGGAGATTGAAACTTATGACATTTTCATCTGACTTGGACCATTAACTAGTCATTAGTTTGACTGCTTAATGGTCCAAGTTTAACTGAAATGTCAACACAAGTTTCATTCTCCTATGATAAATACCAGGCTGATGCCATATCTACTGCACCACCACCACATTACAAAAATAATGGGCACTATATTTTGAATGATTCAACCCATTGCTCAAATGACTTAGATTCACGTCATGCAGCTTTTTCATTGCATCTCGGATTTTATGGCAATGCAGGTGTGTATTCAGGCAGTGGGTTTACTTGAAATATTATGTACATTTTTTTGTATGTAGTGGTCCAGTGCATATGGCCTGGTGTTTACCAAAAGAAAGTTTGCCTCCCAGGTGATGTGCGGGTTCTTGTGAGTAAGAAGCTTGGGGACCAATAGCATTTACGAAAATGATAAAATACATAAACCAAGAATGTTATAAAAGGCTTAGGAAAATTTGCAGACATGCTTACAAAACACAAGCTTGTATAGTATTCCATATACCTATGAGGCATAGTAATATGCTGTCAGATGACATTAAAATTCTAAATTCCAAGTAGTGTTCACGAGGCAGTAATCGAGTGATGTATGGTAATATTGTTTGTGATAGAGTATGTCTGTCACATGAAATAAATACATTTACAGATATTTGCCAAAGTTATGTTTGCAAAAGATAAAAATTTGAATATGGTGCAATTGTTTATTTTAGAAAGTATAAAAATTATATATTTTTTATGCATAATTAGTGTAAAGGAAATGTAGAGAATAAATTAGTTCTTAATTTATATTTCCCAGGAATATTTGACTACCGGATATATGTATATAAGCACCAGAACCATAACAGTGTATATAGTTTTAAGGTTTTAAAATTAGCATAAGATTAAAAATGTAATTTTAACTTATTCAATATAATCTCAGTCCCATACAGTAATATATAAGACTTTAAACTTGCTAATTATATCTATATTTTTTTAGAACATTGTTTATATGTTTGTCTTGGTTTTTTTTTTTTTTTTTTTTTTTTTTTTTGTGAATATGGTTTTGTCATTTTTATCAATGTTTTTGGTACTTTTCCTCTTCGAAATGAAAAGGAATAGTAATTTGTCGGAACAAACTTTTAGAGTGATAGGCTATAACCAAAAGCCAACAAACCAGGCCTTATTTCATTATCAGGGGAAAGTGGTCAGTGATGCCTTCACTGATAGTGTGTAGTTAATCCATCTTTAGCTCCCCAGGACCTGAGCCTGTCGAGATACCACTACCATTTGTTCCATAATTCAGGATAATGTAATGATGACTCTTTACTAACTTGGAAATGAATGGCACTAATTTTTTTATTTCTAGTCCTGAGGAATATAATTGAGAAAATTTATTTTGCAAGTTCTCATTTTAAATATCTGATGGAAGCCTAAATATTACTAAATTTTATAGAGGGCATAATGCCTACAATTAAATTTTTCTAAATATCAAGTTGCGTGCCATGATATGTACCACTTTCTAAATATTTAATCCCAGTGTCTGTCTATCCCACTACATATTACATTATATACACATGTATATGAACTTAGGATTTTAGTACTGTGTCTATTTCCTAAATGTTTTCATCCTCATTAAAGCTGCTTTTTACATATAAATGGTGACTACTGATATTTGATTGCATTTTGTGATGTAAATCCCTATGAATTAAAAATATTCATGTTTTTCATTGCAATTGATTTTGTATATCTCAGAGTGAACATATAAATTATGTCCATATCCTTCCTCCAGTAGTGTGCTTGCAATTATCGTTACCCCTCAGGGAAGTGCCTTGATGCCAGTGTTGAGCTCTTGATCTAAAGAATTGAACTTTTTCTATCGAATTAAACTTGATTGCTTAACATTTCCCCAGATGGTGTATGACCCCTATGGGTTGAGTGCTCTGCACCCCACTTCTCTTGATTGTAATAATAATTTGCAGTTATGGCTGACACTGATTTCACTATTATCAACAGTGAAGACCCATACAGTTTTACCACTTCAACATAATTACAGTCCTTGTTTTTTTTGGTTTTTTTGTTTTTACATGGCTGTTTCCCACTTAGGCAGGATGACCCAAAAAGTGAGAAAAAACTTTCACCATCACTCATACATAATTACTGTCTTTGCAATGGCACTCAGATATGACAGTTTAGATGTCTCCAAACTGCCAATATCACAAACCCCTCCTTTAAAGTGCAGGCAGTATACTTTCCCTGAATCCCTTCACAAAATATTACCCTCCAACAGCTCGTCAGGTCCCAAATACCATTTGTCTCCATTCACTAACATGCTTGCTGGAAGTCCAAGCCCCTCACCCACAAAACCTCATTTACCCCTTCCCTCCAACCTTTTTGAGGACAACTCCTACCCTGCCTTCCTTCCTCTACAGATTTATACACTCTTTGATCCATTATCTCTAAATGACCAAACCACCTCAACAACCCCTCTTCATCCCTCTGACTAATACTTTTAGTAACTCCACACCACCACCTAATTTCCACACTACGAATTCTCTGTATAATATTTACACCACACACTGCCCTTAGACACAACATGTCCACTGCCTCCATCCTCCTCACTGTAGCATTTACAACCCATACTTCACACCCATATAAGAGTGTTGGTACCACTATACTCTCGTACATTCCCTTCTTTGCTTCCATGAATAACGTTCTGTCTCCACAGATACCTCAACGCACCACTCACCTCTTTTCCTTCATCAGTTCTATGGTTAATGTCATCCTTCATAAACCCCTCTGTTGACAAGTCAACTCCCAAATATCTGAACACATTCATTTCTTCCATCCTCCCTCCAATGTGGTACAGTAGTCCCCCCAAATTCATGGGGGTTACATGCCAAGACCACCCACGAATTTGGAAAAACTGTGAATTCTGGACACGGTAAAAAAAAAAAAAAAAGCCTATGCCTAGTTTTATGGTTTAAACCCTTCTTTTTGATTATAATAATAATAATGGTTTAAACCCTAAATATGCCCCCAAAACACTAACTTAATTTCAAACTCAGCTTCATACATCACCCTTAACCCATAAACGGTCCAAACGTATATACAGGAGGGCCCCGCTTTACGGCGTTCCGCTTTACGGCGTTCCGCTAATACGGACATTTCAAATTATGACCAAAACTCACTATACGGCTCCCCCCACCTGACTTTCTAATACGGTCACCGTGCCCCACCCTGTTTGTTTACATTCTCCATGAGCTCAGTAAGCACTAAGTCTCTCCATTTTGTCTGGAAACTCCAAAATTTCAAATGTTTTTAAAAGTTATTTCATATTTTATATATACTCTGATAATTATACTTATGTATACCTGTACCTAAATAAACTTACATACATCAAGTCATTTAAATGTCGTATATTACGTTAATATACACATTTTCATTAATCCATCCATGATATTTTTTTCAAAATTATATAATAAACACGATGCATAACATATAAATAAGATAAATACACCCCACAGTAGAATAAATAAACATAAATGTGAGCTGTGTAGCAGACGACTTCCACAAGTGGTGATAATAACAATACTGAGTCTCATTAAATGTCGTATATTACGGTAATATACACATTTTCATTAATCCAGCCATGATATTTTTTTCAAAATTATATAATAAACACTATACATAACATATAAATAAGATAAATACACCCCACAGTAGAATAAATAAACATAAATGTGATCTCTGGTAGCAGACGACTTCCACAAGTGACGCCATAATAACAATAGTCACGGAGTCTCATTAAATGTCGTATATTACGGTAATATACACATTTTCATTAATCCATCCATGATATTTTTTTCAAAATTATATAATAAACACGATGCATAACATATAAATAAGATAAATACACCCCACAGTAGAATAAATAAACATAAATGTGAGCTGTGTAGCAGACGACTTCCACAAGTGGTGATAATAACAATACTGAGTCTCATTAAATGTCGTATATTACGGTAATATACACATTTTCATTAATCCAGCCATGATATTTTTTTAAAAATTATATAATAAACACTATACATAACATATAAATAAGATAAATACACCCCACAGTAGAATAAATAAACATAAATGTGATCTCTGGTAGCAGACGACTTCCACAAGTGACGCCATAATAACAATAGTCACGGAGTCTCATTAAATGTCGTATATTACGGTAATATACACATTTTCATTAATCCAGCCATGATATTTTTTTCAAAATTATATAATAAACACGATACATAACATAAAAAGATGATAAATACACCCCACAATAGAATAAATAAACATAAATATAAGATGTGGGAGCCTGGTTTGTTTACTCTGTGCCTGGCCTGTCACCTCTCATGTATTCATTCTTTCTCTCTCTCATTTATTCGTTTTATCTCATTTACTTACTCCTGACCCTACATTAAGACTACAAATATTTTAAGGTAAGTAATGAGTGAACTGTATATACATTTTATCGCTCTGGGATGCTTAAATATCATAGAATAGTATGTGTGGGTGGGGTGGCCTGGTGAAATAGCCTGCCTATTACAATACATACCACACTTGATTTCTTACAATAAATACTACTTGTCTCACCCTAGATTAAGACTATAAATATTTTAAGGTAAGTAATGAGTGCACTATGTGTGTATTGTACCTTTTTATTGTTTTTTGATGCCTGGTTCTATTGCTAACTTAATATATGTTAGTGTAAACTTGTTATCTAGTGTTTGTATGCATTTATAAGTGGAAAAAAAGGGTGTTCCACTTTACGGCGATTTCCGCTTTACGGCGCTAGCCTGGAACCTAACCCGCCGTATAAGTGGGGCCTTCCTGTATACGTTTTTTTCAACATTTGATAGTATGTAAAAAAAACTTTTTTTTTTTTACATTTGAAAACGTGTAAAAAAACTTTGATCTATTTTTTTTTGTTATGTTTGAAAATATTTAAAAACGTAGATCTACTTTTGGAGCACTACGTATGTGAACGTAGATCTGCTTGGACCGTTTACAGGTAAAAAAAAAAAAAAAAAAAAAAGTAAAGATAAATCTGTATACAGTACTGTACTGCTATATCTCCCGCAGGGCTAGAATGTAAAATACCTTAGTTACCCCCCATATGTATTGTAATTCAAGCAAGCCCATTTTCTTTGGTATACTGTAATTCATGCAACCCTAACCTTTGTAGTTCATTAGTTCACTCCAATTTTTTTTTTTACTGAACTATTTTCCTCACTCTGCCACCAGCCAAATATAAATCATTGGAATAACACATGTAGAAGTAAATAAACTGGAATAGGAAATAGTGCTATAATAATTATATGTACATAAATGGGGAGGTTTATGGGTCAGGCAAAGGCAGAGATAGAAAGATACTTTAAAAGAAGTCTAATTATTAACTGAAAGGATATTATTATAATCAAAGAGAAGCACTAAACCTACAAAGGATATGGTGATACAAAAATTCCAGTATAAAGTTATTACTATTAATATAGAGCAATCTACTGCACTTCTTGCAAAGACGTACACCAGGAAGGGAGGGAAACTGTATTATTGGAGGGATGCAGAGCTTAAAGGTAAAACCCAGGAAACTGTACTTGCAAGATTCTCCTCTGGTGACAGTTGTCAGTCACAGCCAGAGCCACTCACTAGTCCTTCCACCAAGCTGGTCACAACCCCCACTACTTCTGCTCCTCTGTCCTCTAACCGTAACACGTGGTCTACAGGAGGTTAGTGACCTTCCCGTACCTAAAATAAGGAATGCTGACTTACTTTTCAACATACTAAGATTTGAAGTTGGCTGGCTCTTAACTGAAGAGACATGCCTCCCATCTGTATACTGTATATTATACAAAAAGGCAGTCATTACATAGTGATTCAGTAGAGTTCCAGCACAAACTAACAGGACCAAGTGTGACTTAATAATAATTTATTTTGACATGATACATAGTTGTACAAAGGAATATAATTGGGTGTACATGCCAAAAGCCCCTTTGTATGCAGAGCATTTCGGGCAAACTTAAAATTAACTTAAGATTAGTAAGACAATAACAGTTCATATAGTCATTAGATAAGTTACAATGAGTACAAGAGAAATGAGTATTATTAGGTAATGCTATATGGCTTTAATAAGTCTAGCAGAGAATAATTAAACTATTGAATTAGTTTATAAAAAGTACAGTATTACAGTAGAACAATTTAAAATAATATACAATATGATGTATATTACAATTTAGTACTGCTCAAAACAATGAAATTTAAATGAAAGTGTACTAATTAGACAGTGAAAGATTTCCTCAGCATATCTTCTCAGGAGGAAAATTCTCTTCTGAATTAAAATACAAGGCTGGCATACTTAAAACCCTCAAACCTGTATACTGTATGACCCTTGTGGGTTTAGCATTTAACTGAGACCTCTAGCTTATGTTACTGATGGTCTGGACAATTTGAAAGTGTTAAAGTCCATCTCATTTACTCCCTAGTAGAAGTCTCGAACCAGTTCCTCCCATGAATGATAAAGAGATCATGAAGGATCCTACTTATCTCAAACTTGAGCAACTCGGATGTAAATTCAAACACCTCAATAAAGTGATTGAACGTTAGGAGAAAATTTGGCAAGAAGACTATCTCACCTCACTGAGAGAACACTTCTGTGGAGCTGGAGTCCCTGAAAATCTCATGTCCTTAAAACCTGGTGACATGGTGATTTTTAACAATTATGGTCCAAGGTCTCAATGGCCTCTTGGAAAAATAGTGACCATACAAATGATGCAAATGGGAATATCAGGACAGTTGAAGTTTTAAGCAAAGGTGAAGTGAATAAGTGGACAACAGATAAACTAGTGCCATTAAAATTACGTACACAGTACTGAAAACAAACGTAGTGATTCTCCAGAAACCCCACAGACTAAAGCTGTTAAGAAAAGACAATCAGGAGTGTTGGCTAGTGAGAAAATCAAAATGTTAAGAGGTGAATAGTTCACCTACGGTGAACTTTTGCCGGCCTCCCCAGTGTGGAGACAATTGTCCAGTAAAGGGGGTATCTCTCAGCCCACCCCCCTCAGCCCTCTGAGGGACTTAGCCTTCTCACAAAGGGATAGTGGACTTTTCCTTTCTCCCACAACAGTTTTATTAGAACACATGCATGTACCATAGCGCCTTGAGGGATGCCCTCTCCTTGCTCGAATTTCTGATCAACTACACAACGAGGGTTAAATGAGAGTAATTACTCTTTTTCCCATAGTAGGAAAATTAAAAAAGATAACTTGTGCCCCACTTGGTCTGCAAGTCAGGGACATGACTTAGCCTACAGCTAAATAACAAGAAACTTACCCTCATGTTAATTCTGGCTGCACAGACTAGCAACGAGTGTATATAAAGCCGAGTTCAGCATTTCTTTTGTGTGTAGGAGGAACTGTTGGGCAGCCTGTGGGTCAGCTGAGAACAAAGAAAATGACTGTGCAGTAAACTGAAATACTGTCACTCTCCACTAGGAAATTTAACTATTGCAAAAAAATGTAGTGATCTTCGGTATACAAATAGGTAGGTGTGAGATTTGTCTGGAGTTACCAACAGATCTTGTGACACAAGGGTGATCCACCCAAACCCAGCAAGTACCACTACGCATTTCAGTTAACTGTGAAATGCTGGACATACGCTCCTTTGGGGAAAATTGTAATATCTATACTAGTCATTCTGCAGCTCAGAGATGGGGCTACCATGACTCAAAGCGAGACTTCTTGACCGAGGCTGCAAGAAGTCCGAGTCATCATTGAAGCTAAGTATATCTTTATTATGTTGGAAATTAGACTTGGCTGGTAAATTCCCCCCACAAGTAAGGAAGAAGCAAATGTGTTCAGATATTTGGGAATTGACTTGTCAGTGGATGGGTTTATGAAGGATGAGGTTAACCATAGAATTGATGAAGGACTAAAGGTGAGTGGTGCATTGAGGTATCTGTGGAGACAAAAAAGGTTATCCGTGGAAGTAAAGAAGGGAATGTACGAGAGTATAGTGGTATCAACACTTATATGGGTGTGAAGCATGGGTTATAAATGCTGTAGTGAGGAGGAGGCTGGAGGTAGTAGAGATGTCGTGTCTAAGGGCAATGTGTGGTGTAAATATTATGCAGAGAATTTGTATTGTGGAAATTAGGAGGTGTGGAGTTACTAAAAGTATTAGTCAGAGGGCTGAAGAGGGGTTGTTGAGGTGGTCTGGTCATTTAGAAAGAATGGAACAAGGCAAAATGAATTGGAGAGTGTCTAAATCTGTAGGGTAAGGAAGGCAGGGTAGGGATCATCCTCGAAAAGGCTTCAGGGAGGGGACAAAGGAGCTTTTATGGGTGAGAGGCTTGGGCTTCCAGAAAGTGTGCATGAGCATATTAGATAGGAGTGAATGGAGACGAGTGGTTTTTGGGACATGACAAGCTGTTGGAGTGTGAGCAGGATAATATTTTGTGAAGGGTTTCAGGGAAACCAGCTAGCAGAACTTGAAGGAAAGTGTGAAGTACAATTCCTTCACCTTAAAGGAGGGGTTTGGGATATTGGCAGTTTGGAGGGACATCTAAACTCATATCTGAGTGCCTCTGCAAAGACAATGATCATGTATGAGGGATGGTGAAAGTGTTGAATGATGAAAAATTTTTTCTTCTTTCATTTTGGGTCAACGTGCCTCAGTGGGAAATGGCCGATATGTTAAAAAAAAAAAAATTACAGTCTTGCGCAAGAACTATACCCCAAGCTCAACAGCAATGAAGTCTATCAAGAATCCAACTGTAGTCTGATCATGTGCAGCTTTTTCTCTAACCCAAATCAACGAAATCGGCATCAATCTCAAACAGTTAGTTTAATATCTTTATTATGTACCCCATACCCATCCTGTGGGTGGTTGTCAAAAGATTACAGGGGTACATAATGGATCCACGGACTGGGCTGCAAAGTTTGCAAATATTAACTGGGTCACACACACACACACACACACACACACACACACACACACACACACACACACACACACACACACACACACACACACACACTCAGAAGTGTCCTTGTTTGCAGACGATGTGAAGTTAATGAGAAGAATCGAATCGGACGAGGATCAGGCAGGACTACAAAGAGATCTGGACAGGCTACAAGCCTGGTCCAGCAACTGGCTCCTTGAATTTAACCCTGCCAAATGCAAAGTCATGAAGATTGGGGAAGGGCAAAGAAGACCGCAGACACAATATAGTTTAGATGGCCAAAGACTGCAAACCTCACTCAAGGAAAAAGATCTGGGGGTGAGTATAACACCGAGCATATCTCCTGAGGCGCACATCAATCAGATAACTGCTGCAGCATACGGGCGCCTGGCAAACCTACGGATAGCGTTCCGATACCTCAGTAAGGATTCGTTTAAGACTCTGTACACCATCTACGTCAGGCCCATACTGGAGTATGCAGCACCAGTTTGGAATCCACACCTAGTCAAGTACGTCAAGAAATTAGAGAAAGTGCAAAGGTTTGCAACAAGACTAGTCCCAGAGCTACGGGGATTGTCCTATGAAGAAAGGTTGAGGGAAATCGGCCTGACGACACTGGAGGCCAGGAGGGTCAGGGGAGACATGATAACGACATATAAAATACTGCGCGGAATAGACGAGGTGGACAAAGACGGGATGTTCCAGAGATGGGACACAGACACAAGAGGTCACAATTGGAAGTTGAAGACTCAGATGAATCAAAGGGATGTTAGGAAGTATTTCTTCAGTCATAGAGTAGTCAGGCCATGGAATAGCCTAGAAAGTGATGTGGTGGAGGCAGGAACCATACATAGTTTTAAGGTGAGGTATGATAGAGCTCATGGGGCAGGGAGAGAGAGGACCTAGTAGCAATCAGCGAAGAGGCGGGGCCAGGAGCTGTGACTCGATCCCTGCAACCACAAATAGGTGAGTACACACACAAACGAATATGCACAGATAAGGGAGGCTCAGCAACAATATGAAAATGACATAGCAATGAAAGTCAAGTCTGACCAGAAGCTGTTGTATAGCCACATTAGCAGGAAAACAACAGTCAAGGACCAGGTAATCAGACAGAGGAAGGTGGGGAGTTCACAAGAAACAACCAAGAGTTACGTAAGGAGCTCAACATGAGATTTAAAGAAGTATTTACAGTGGAGACAGGAGGGACTCCAGGAATTCTGAATAGGGATGTACACCAACAAGTGCTGGATGAAATACATACTACCGAGGAGGTAAAAAAGCTATGTGAACTTGATACCTAAAAGGCGGTGGGACCAGACAACATCTCTCTGTGGGTCCTAAGAGAGGGAGCAGAGATGCTGTGTGTGCCACTAACAAAAATCTTCAACACATCCACTGAAACTGCACAGCTACCGGAGGTATGGAAGATGGCAAATGTAATCCCAATTTTTAAGACAGACACGAGGAACTAAAATACAGACCTGTGTCACTGACGTGTACAGTATGCAAAGTCATGGAGAAGATCATCTGGAGGAGTGTGGTGGAGCACCTAGAAAGACACGTGCTTATAAACAACCAGTGTGGAAAATTACATTTATCTGAATGTATCATTATATACATAACAGTAAATGAATAAAGATAATTATTAATCAGTTAGACAAGTAGGAATTTGGGACACAGGCCGCAAAAAAATGTCCCCCTTTGATACCTACCACTGTCATATCCACAATTTACTCTGGACCTATTAATTACAATTGAAAAATACATCACCAGGAATTCTGGTGAATATATAAATTTGTGGACTGTATATTAAATTAATAAAGAATTATATATATACACATTTACATAACAGAAGGAGAATATCTTAAAAATCACTCACCAATTTGACTGGAGACCAAGTTGTATCATACTCAGAAAACCCCCCTGTCTACATTTATGATAATAATACTGGCCAGAACTATAAACATAATATAGACATGACTTAGCTGGGGTTCCTGGAGCTGTCTTGTCCAGTCGTTTGATATCTCAAGTTATGCAGGAATGCACATCCAACAATTTTGCCTCCTATTTGAGAGGTGTCAGCCCAATTTTAACCTCTAGAGCACGAAAAATTCTTCCCATTATTCACAACGTCTGTTACTCAATTCAAACAAAATGGCGAGTGTCTTTGCACAGGCGCAGGTCCAGTTTCCCATTTTCCATAATATAATTCTTTTAAATACAGTATGGCCATCTATTTACATATAACTACTGTATTTCTGGAAAATATATACAGTATTTTCCACACTGCGGCCGGCCGGAGTTCGTTGCTAAACGACTCAAATTACTCCTTCCTTTAGGAGACGATTCCAGCCAGTTCTGGCTTGAGTGGCTGTTCTCCTAGTAGGTCTTACTACGATTTCATCTTCCGGCATCACTTGGTCTGCGTTATCTTCCATATCACTCGTGTCACTTTCCCTCAGATTTTCATTTACGTTGGATTGAACACCTAATTCCAAGGGAATCAACTTATTAATTGTGTGTAAACTTTCCTGGCCACAACACAACACTTTGACATTCCTGACAACACCTTGTGCATCTGGGTACAATGTCAATACTTTGCCCAGAGGCCACAATGTTCGATGTTGTTCAGTGTCAATTAACACAATGTCACCTGGTTGAATGGTCTGTCAATTTACTGCCTCTGTCACACCATAAAAGTGTTCACGTAGTGTAAGAAGATATTCCTTACGCCACACATTAGACCAATGATCAATTACTTTATTTAACATTTTAAATTTATTACGCAACACTGCCGCATCATTGTAATCTTCATCACTTTCTTCGGGATTATCTCTATAGACAGGGGCAACTTCCAATTTCCTTCCACATATTAGGTGAGGTGTTAATACATCTGCATCAGGTGTATCACTCATACGAGAGAGGCCTATTATACAATTCTCCGCCTCCACTAACACTGCACGGAATTCTTCCAAATTAATTCTCTTCCGGTGTAGTACTTTATGGAGACACCTCTTCACTGTGCCTATCAGTCTTTCGTACAGCCCCCCCTGCCAAGGGGCTCTAGGAGTAATAAATTTCCAGGTACACCCTTGTTGGGTTAACAGAGATTGAACATCGTTACTATTATTTAATTCTATCAAATGTTGAGCACCTGCTACAAAATTTGTGGCATTGTCTGAAATCATTAATCTCGGACAGGATCTCCTAGCTGCAAATTTTTGAAACAGCTGTATAAACTGTTCTGCAGACAAGTCCTGTGCCACTTCTAAATGAACTGCCCTACTAGCAGTACAGGTGAACAAAAACATACACTTTCAGTGGAACACCATCTGAAGTACCTGTTAAAATTATTGGACCACAATAGTCTACACCTGTTACATCAAATGGTTTCATTAATTGTATACGCTCCTTTGGCAATGGTGGAGGACCTGGGTACATATAGGATCTGGCATCCACACGGCGACATATTACACAAGATTTAATCACCCTTTTTACACTTTGCCGTCCTTGTGGAATCCAGAAAGTTTCCCTAATACAATTTAAGGTGTCTTGTACTCCACCATGCATTATGGGCATTTAGCACAATTAAATTTGTTAGATGATGAGTTTTGGGCAGTAAGATAGGGTGTTTAGCATAATCATCCAATTCAGCATTTTGTAACCTACCTCTGCACCTAATTACATTGTTCTGTAAATACAGCCCCAATTTCTCTATTATAGAACCTTGCACAATTTTTCTTTCCATCATCAATTTAATCTCATTTCCATAGATTTCCTCCTGTACCCTCTTTATCCAATATTCAAGAGGATGTGAAAACTTATATGATATATTCATCTTGTTTAGAAATTTAAACACCAACTTAGTTACATTGATTAGTTTGGGTAAAGAAGAATACCTATTTATATCAATGGCTAAGGGAGGACAAACTCTTGGAGCGGTGGTCACAGTAATTTCAACAGGAGCAATATATGCCTTTTGTACAGGCTAATTAGCTTTATTTACCAACCAACTCCGTCCTTTAAACCATGATACAGCATTTACAAATTTAGCATAAGGTAAACCTCGAGACAAGAAATCAGCTGGATTCTCCTCACCAGGTATATGATTAAATGTTAACATATGCTGACCCAAACTATTATACTTCTCTTGCATCTGATTAATTTCAGCGACTCTGTTTTGTACGTACACAATTTTACTGTTTCCATTGCGAATCCATTGTAAGGATACCTCATTATCAGACCAAATTACAGTGTCGCTAATCTTTATCTCATGCAACTTATTTCTTATATAATTAGCTAATTTGACACCTACATAAATGGCTGTTAATTCCAACTGGGGCAAGCTACATGATTTAATTGGAGACACTTTAGCCTTAGACATAACAAGAGAAATAACACTATTACATTGAAGGTAAGCAACTGCTCCATATGCCAATTTTGAAGCATCACAAAAAATGTGGAGTACATTTTTCCCATTTGGATTGGCCACCTGGTGTGGGAACTCCAACATTGGAATTTTCTCATAATCACCAATTAATTCATCCCACCTGTTAATGAATTCCTCAGGTAGAATTTCAACCCAAGCACATTTAAGTTTCCATGCTTCCTGAATTAATAATTTCCCTCTCATAATAAGGGGTGACACTAAACCTAGTGGATCAAAACATTTGGAAACTTCAGCAAGCAAAACTCTCTTAATTTATTGGGCATACTCTAATTATTAGGTTTTAACATTAACAAATCTCTCTCAGTATCCCAGGTTAAACCCAATACATTACTACATTTTGGCACTTCATCTCCAGGGTAAATTTTACTTATTTTGTACTTTAATTTGGACGAATTACTATTCCATTCCCTCAGAGGCATATTTGCACTTTGCATTATTTTATTAGCCTCTCCATAAGTCATTAACAGTTCCTCTTCAGTTGACATCACACCCAGGAAATTGTCTACATAAAATTGTTTGCTCATTACTTTACTCAATGGACTTTCCATACGTTTAAGGTGTGCATTTATCGTCGCTTGAAGTAGGAACAAACTGGGTGTAGCACCAAATAATACGCTCCTAAAGCGAAAGGTTTTCAGAGGGCTAAGTGGGTCACTAGGATTCTCAGGCCATAAGAAGCGGATACAATCCCGGTCAGCCTCTCATAAACCCACTCTTAAGAAAGCTTTACTTATGTCAGCCGTAAAGGCATAATTTTTCATCCTGAAATTTAAAAAGATATCTCCTAATTTTTCCGTCAACGACGGACCTGTCACCAGTCATTTAAACTAGGTACATTTTTGTTACTCCTGGCACTACAATTAAACACAATTCTCAGAGGAGTGGTCTTAGAATCCTTCTTCACTCCGTGATGTGGCAAATAGTGACCATAAATTTTGGCTTGCTCAGGAGGTACCTCTTCTATAAATTTATTAATTAACTGCTCAGCAATTGTATCATTATTACCTGGAGTTTACCTGGGGAGAGTTTCGGGGGTCAACGCCCCCGCGGCCCGGTCTGTGACCAGGCCTCCTGGTGGATCAGCGCCTGATCAACCAGGCTGTTGCTGCTGGCTGCACGCAAACCAACGTACGAGCCACAGCCTGGCTGATCAGGAACTGACTTTAGGTGCTTGTCCAGTGCCAGCTTGAAGACTGTCAGGGGTCTGTTGGTAATCCCCCTTATGTGTGCTGGGAGGCAGTTGAACAGTCTCGGGCCCCTGACACTTATTGTATGGTCTCTTAACGTGCTAGTGACACCCCTGCTTTTCATTGGGGGGATGGTGCATCGTCTGCCAAGTCTTTTGCTTTCGTAGTGAGTGATTTTCGTGTGCAAGTTCGGTACTAGTCCCTCTAGGATTTTCCAGGTGTATATAATCATGTATCTCTCCCTCCTGCGTTCCAGGGAATACAGGTTTAGAAACCTCAAGCGCTCCCAGTAATTGAGGTGTTTTATCTCCGTTATGCGCGCCGTGAAAGTTCTCAGTACATTTTCTAGGTCGGCAATTTCACCTGCCTTGAAAGGTGCTGTTAGAGTGCAGCAGTGCAGGCAGTTAACAATTCTGGTGTCTTACTCAGTTCGCGGAGCTGAGCCTTTAACTGCCCATATGCCATTCTGTAATTAGTGGGCAATTCTGGATGGTTCAGTCTCCACCAAAGTCGTACCCAGTATTGTCCAGATTCAAATTTTACATCTCTCAGGTATTGCTCCTGAGTAAAAGAATCGTCTGGACTTTCTTCATTTACATTTATTCCAATGCTGTCTAATTCCCACAATTTATGCACTGGCTCAACACCATCCTCTATGGAAGAATTATACTGGGGCACGACTTCATGAGTAAGACACAGTTATGGTATTTGTAGTTTCCTCTAGTCATGAATTATTATTACGAGGAATCCTACCATACATTACATGGCCTCCAGCAGTCTTCAAAAGGGTGACACCACATTTCTTTACCATACCCTTTACAAAGGAGGCGTAATAGTCACTACCTATCAAGATATTTATTGGGTCTACAGAATCATCACTTACACCAGAAGGTGCTAAATTTACATTATGTGAGAGTCTTTCTGTAGCTTTACTAAGCCCTACTGTAGATATTTTCTCTGGAAGTCTATCTACAATTACTGCATTAACACATTTTTTCTCATTGCCCAACCTGACAGTTACATAAACAGTGTCATACAATTCAGCTCTTTTATCTGAGAGAAAACCAGATAATTTTAGAGTTGTAGGATCTCCCATCTGTACTTTCATACCATCAAGACATTTACGTTTTATGAAAGTACGCTGGGATCCCTGGTCCAATAATACATTTACATTTTTTGATTTATGCCTTTTATCATCAATTTTTACCTGTAACACAGGCAAGGCTACTTCAGCAAAACCATCATTATTAACATTAGCAGCAATTTTTACATTAGCTATTGTTGTGTCAGGATTGTCAACATTATCATTATCAACATTATCATATAGACCTTTACACATGACTATATGGTGTCTTCTTTTGTGACATTGATAACAGTTGTTTAATTTGGCATGACAATCCTTTACATTGTGATTACCTAAACACCTGATACATCTGTCAAGTTCCTCCAATCTTTCAACTTTATCATTCCATGAATTGTATGCATTGCAATTCTTAGAAAAATGAGTACCCTTGCAGAAAAGACAATCTCTCTTTTCTTTGACTGGTTTCTTATTAACTGGGCTACTCTTAGGAGGGTACTTATTCTTCTTACCTTGTGGAGAATCATTATTTCTGATTCTTGCTACTTGATATGCACCTATGCTACTATTTATAGGAAATGAATTTTGATTATTACCATTGGGATAATTTTTCCCTTTGTGAAACTTGACAGATACCTCAGAGTTATTATGTGTTGCATCTTTAAAATGAGTTGGTTGGCTGGTCTGCAACTGAACAATTAATTCTTGTAGACCTAGTCTTATTTCCTCCAGACCAAAATAACTCTTGTGATACTTGTTCGAGAACCATTCAAGTGTTTTACAGCTGAATTTATTCTGTACTATGGCACTCAATAACCAGTCTGATTCCTTCAGATTATATTTATTACTTAAAGTTTTGAGAGTACTCTCCAGTTTAACTCTAAACTGCTGTAAACCTTTGTAAGTGTGGTCTGGAGTTTTTAAATTAACAATGATATTCACTAGATCCAACCTACTTTGTTCTATATTACCATAAGTGACCTTCAACAAGTCAACTGCTTCTTTGTAAGAATCATCTACATTGGGAAAGGCTTGTATGAGTATGTGATTAGTCACGAGGGAGCATTCACCAAATTCAACTTCAATAACAAAAACAAAGTGGGACCAAGTAAACCAAGTCCTAACCGATATAAGCTGGGAAGATATACTAAGCAACACAGACCCCAACTTATGCCTAGAACAGATTAACTCGGTGGCACTCGATGTATGCACAAGGCTTATTCCTCTAAGAAAAAGGAGGAGTAGATGTAAAACAGAAAGAGACAGGCGCTCCCTTTACAGGCGACGGAAAAGAATAACAGAGCGGCTAAAAGAGGTCAATATATCTGAAATGCGTAGGGAGACACTGGTCAGAGAAATAGCAAGCATCGAACTTAAGCTAAAAGAATCCTTTAGGAGTCAGGAATCGCGGGAAGAACTAAAAGCCATAAATGAAATCGAAAAAAACCCAAAGTATTTCTTCTCCTATGCCAAATCAAAATCGAGAACAACGTCCAGTATTGGGCCACTACTTAAACAAGACGGGTCCTACACAGATGACAGCAAGGAAATGAGTGAGCTACTCAAGTCCCAGTATGACTCAGTTTTTAGCAAGCCGCTAACCAGACTGAGAGTCGAAGATCAAAATGAATTTTTTATGAGAGAGCCACAAAATTTGATTAACACAAGCCTATCCGATGTTATCCTGACGCCAAATGACTTCGAACAGGCGATAAATGACATGCCCATGCACTCTGCCCCAGGGCCAGACTCATGGAACTCTGTGTTCATCAAGAACTGCAAGAAGCCCCTATCACGAGCCTTTTCCATCCTATGGAGAGGGAGCATGGACACGGGGGTCGTCCCACAGTTACTAAAAACAACAGACATAGCCCCACTCCACAAAGGGGGCAGTAAAGCAACAGCAAAGAACTACAGACCAATAGCACTAACATCCCATATCATAAAAATCTTTGAAAGGGTCCTAAGAAGCAAGATCACCACCCATCTAGAAACCCATCAGTTACACAACCCAGGGCAACATGGGTTTAGAACAGGTCGCTCCTGTCTGTCTCAACTATTGGATCACTACGACAAGGTCCTAAATGCACTAGAAGACAAAAAGAATGCAGATGTAATATATACAGACTTTGCAAAAGCCTTCGACAAGTGTGACCATGGCGTAATAGCGCACAAAATGCGTGCTAAAGGAATAACAGGAAAAGTCGGTCGATGGATCTATAATTTCCTCACTAACAGAACACAGAGAGTAGTCGTCAACAGAGTAAAGTCCGAGGCAGCTACGGTGAAAAGCTCTGTTCCACAAGGCACAGTACTCGCTCCCATCTTGTTCCTCATCCTCATATCCGACATAGACAAGGATGTCAGCCACAGCACCGTGTCTTCCTTTGCAGATGACACCCGAATCTGCATGACAGTGTCTTCCATTGCAGACACTGCGAAGCTCCAGGCGGACATCAACCAAATCTTTCAGTGGGCTGCAGAAAACAATATGAAGTTCAACGATGAGAAATTTCAATTACTCAGATATGGTAAACATGAGGAAATTAAATCTTCATCAGAGTACAAAACAAATTCTGGCCACAAAATAGAGCGAAAGACCAACGTCAAAGACCTGGGAGTGATCATGTCGGAGGATCTCACCTTCAAGGACCATAACATTGTATCAATCGCATCTGCTAGAAAAATGACAGGATGGATAATGAGAACCTTCAAAACTAGGGAGGCCAAGCCCATGATGACACTCTTCAGGTCACTTGTTCTATCTAGGCTGGAATATTGCTGCACACTAACAGCACCTTTCAAGGCAGGTGAAATTGCCGACCTAGAAAATGTACAGAGAACTTTCACAGCGCGCATAACGGAGATAAAACACCTCAATTATTGGGAGCGCTTGAGGTTCCTAAACCTGTATTCCCTGGAACGCAGGAGGGAGAGATACATGATTATATACACCTGGAAAATCCTAGAGGGACTAGTACCGAACTTGCACACGAAAATCACTCACTACGAAAGCGAAAGCAAAAGACTTGGCAGACGATGCACCATCCCCCCAATGAAAAGCAGGGGTGTCACTAGCACGTTAAGAGACCATACAATAAGTGTCAGGGGCCCGAGACTGTTCAACTGCCTCCCAGCACACATAAGGGGGATTACCAACAGACCCCTGGCAGTCTTCAAGCTGGCACTGGACAAGCACCTAAAGTCAGTTCCGGATCAGCCGGGCTGTGGCTAGTACGATGGTTTGCGTGCAGCCAGCAGCAACAGCCTGGTTGATCAGGCGCTGATCCACCAGGAGGCCTGGTCACAGACCGGGCCGCGGGGGCGTTGACCCCCGGAACTCTCTCCAGGTAAACTCCAGGTAAACCTGTCCTTTGAGGTAAAATAATTTAGTTACACAGGCTAGGTCACTCCTGTCATGCACAGCTGCTTTAAAAATTGACCAAAATTCCTCCCAGTTTTCACCAGGATTAAATACAGGTAAATATAGTTCTGGGAGTTTTGGCAAAGACATCTTATTTGTTGGAGCAGACTGATTAACTGCCTGGTTTACACATTTTAATTTATTCAAGGCCTGACTTTTACAAGAATCTTTTCCTCTAATTCACAATACTGATTAATCATAAGATCTACTTCAGTCTCATCTACACAGTTTACTAAAAAATCTCATTCATATTTGTTGTAATATAATTTGTATGAATCATATCTATTCCCTAAAGCATCTAAATACAATTTTAAATCATCAGTATTCACAGTTTCTTGATTCATTAATTCCAAGCACTTATTATATGCCTTGGTTACATGAACTTTTCTAGCCTGTAGTGATGCTTTCTTTACTCTATATTCCATATGTTTGTCTTCTATATTAATTTCCTCATTTTCAGCCATGATGTAATGTATTAAATTCAACTTTATTAATAACACTGATTACAACTTACAACACTGATACAGCTTACATTTGAATAAATCCTAGCTACTTGAGCTTAGCAATTACATGTAAGAAAATATAAACTTTCAAATGTACATTAATACAAAAAAACCTTTAGCCAGACTTGACTTATCAAAATTAATATTATACAAATTAATAAATCCTTGCCAGAATTTGGCATAGCAAAATTAATATTATACACATTAATATATCAATTACACATACACTGATATAAATCTTGGCCAGAATTGTCTTATCAAATTATTATACAAATTAATATAAACTTAGCCAGACTTGACTTATCAAAATTAATATTGTAATAATTATAATCCACTACACATTAAGTAAATTTGTGAATTTAACATCCACCTCCTTCTGTCATTTCACATATAATTATTAAGTAATTAACTAATTAATGACTTTACTAATTACCTCTGGTTCAAGAAGGACCAACGGGAAAATTAAATGTGGAAAATTACATTTATCTGAATGTATCATTATATACATAACAGTAAATGAACAAAGATAATTATTAATTATCAGTTAGACAAGTAGGAATTTGGGACACCTAGGCCGCAAAAAATGTCCCCCTTCGATACCTACCACTGTCATATCCACAAGTTGCTCTGGACCTATTAATTACAAATGAAAAATACATCACCAAGAATGCTGGTAAATATATAAATTTGTGGACTGTATATTAAATTAATAAAGAATTATATATATATATACACATTTACATAACAGAAGGAGAATATCTTAAAATCACTCACCAATTTGACTGGAGACCAAGTTGTATCATACTCAGAAAACCCCCCTGTCTACATTTATGATAATAATACTGGCCAGAACTATAAACATAATATAAACATGACTTAGCTGGGGTTCCTGGAGCTATCTTGTCCAGTCGTCTGATATCTCAAGTTATGCAGGAATGCACATCCCACAATTTCGCCTCCTATTTGAGAGCTGTCAGCCCAATTTTAACCTCTAGAGCACGAAAAATTCTTCCCATTATTCACAACGTCTGTTACTCAATTCAAACAAAATGGCGAGTGTTTTCTGCGCAGGCACAGGTCCAGTTTCCCATTTTCCATAATATAATTCTTTTACAGTATGGCCATCTATTTACATATAACTACTGTATTTCTGGAAAATATATACAGTATTTTCCACAACCAGCACAGTTTCAGGGAAGAAAAATTCTGTGTCACAAACCTTCTGGAGTTTTAAGACAAGGTAACAGAAGTAAGACACGAGAGAGAGGGGTGGGCAGACTGCATTTTCTTGGGTTGCAACAAGGCCTTCGGCACAGTTCCTCACAAGAGGTTAACGCAAAAGTTAGAGGATCAGGCACGCATAACAGGAAAGGCACTGCAATGGATCAGAGAATATTTGACAGGGAGGCAACAACGAGTTATGCTACATGACAAGGTGTCAGAGTGGGAGCCTGTGACAAGTGGGGTTCCACAGGGCTCAGTCCTAGGACTTGTGCTGTTTTTGGTGTATAAGAATGACATAATGAAGGGATAGACCCAGAAGTGTCACTGTTTGCAGATGATGTGAAGTTAATGAGAAGAATTAAATCGGTCGAGGATCAGGTAGGACTACAGAGAGACCTGGACAGGCTACAAGCCTGGTCCAGCAACTGGCTCCTCGAATTTAACCCCGCCAAATGCAAAGTCATGAACATCGGGGAAGGGCAAAGAAGACCGCAGACAGTGTAGTCTAGGTGGCCAAAGACTGCAAACCTCACTCAAGGAAAAAGGTCTTGAGGTGAGTATAATACCGAGCACATCTCCTGAGGTGCACACCAATCAGATAACTGCTGCAGCATGCGGGCGTCTGGCAAACCTGAGAATAGCATTCCGATATCTCAGTAAGGAATCGTTCAAGACTCTGTACACCATATACGCCAGGCCAATATTGGAGTATGCAGCACCAGTCTGGAATCCACACCTGGTCAAGCACGTCAGTAAATTAGAGTGCAAAGGTTTGCAACAAGACTAGTCCCAGAGCTAAGGGGAATTGTCCTACGAAGAAAGGTTAAGGGAAATCGGCCTGACGACACTGGAGGACAGGAGGGTCAGGGAAGACATGATAACGAGATATAAAATATTGCGAAGAATTGACAAGGTGGAAAAAGACAGGATGTTCCAGAGATGGGACACAGAAACAAGGAGTCACAATTGGAAGTTGAAGACTCCTACGAGTCAAAGGGATGTAAGGAAGTATTTCTTCAGTCATAGAGTTGTTAGGAATTGGAATAGCCTAGAAAGTGACATAGTGGAGACAGGAACCATACATAGTTTTAAGACGAGGTTTGACAAAGCTCATGGAGCAGGGAGAGAGAGGACCTAGTAGCAATCAATGAAGAGGTGGGGCCAGGAGCTATGAATCGACCCCTGCAACCACAAATAAGTGAGTACACAGACACGAACGCACGCACACAGGAACACACACACAAGCACACACTAGCCGGGTAGCGGCTAGTTGAAGAGGCGGGGCCAGGAGCTGTGACT
The DNA here is from genome assembly GCF_038502225.1 of Cherax quadricarinatus. Lineage (NCBI taxonomy): Eukaryota > Metazoa > Arthropoda > Malacostraca > Decapoda > Parastacidae > Cherax > Cherax quadricarinatus. The sequence goes on along the minus strand of NC_091306.1, from coordinate 5,350,761 downwards.
CGATCCCCTCAACCACAACTAGGCGAGTACACCCACGAGCACACATACGAAGAAGGGACACATTCTCATAGCAAGTGATAAGAGACCTTAGAAAGGGAAATGCTTGAAACACTGGTCTAGGGATCTCCTATCTAAAGCACATGGATGATACTGATATGCTATACAACACAGGGATCAGCAACTATGCTGACACCAGGGTAAAATAGAAAAACATGGCGAAAAGAAGAAGTACTGTACATTAGCTAGATATCGAAGGCAAAAATTTATAAGGATTAATAAAGGATGACGATTGAAAGTGCTAGCTTTACTAACATCTGTGGTTATTCTATGGGTTGCAGGGTAAAAAAAAAATGTGAAAGCAAACCTTATAACATACACAGAATCTTTGTAGTCTTGCTATGAAAATTAGACTGCATGTAGGCTTTCAACTGGAGATGGCCTTGATCCTGGACGGCATCAGAGAATAGATGATCCCTACACTTGAGTTACAATCAACGCCATGTAAAAACTCACCTGTCAGCCTCCTGAGTAAAGTATATTTTTTTTTATATAAATTCAGTCTGCTAACACACTTTTAGAGTTGTCAGATGTAATTTTTGTGACAAAACTCACAGAGGGAAAATTCCTAGGAATCCACCTTGATAACAGACTCAAATTTCAAACACATATACAACAAATTTCCAAAAAATTTCCAAGACCGTAGGCATACTATGTAAGATACGGTCAGCCCTCCTGGCCCTATATCACTCGCTTATTTACCCCTATCTCACCTATGGAATTTGTGCATGGGGCTCAACAACAAACCATCTCAGACCACTAATCACCCAACAAAAGGCTGCAGTCAGAATAACAAATTCCCACTACAGGCAGCACACTCCACCAATATTCAAAACTCTAAACCTACTCACCATACAAAACATCCATACTTATTACTGCACCTACTACATACATAGAACACTTAACTCTGACATAAACCCTTCCCTCAAACATCTCCTAACAGAACACATGACCACAACACAAGGCACAGATCACTCTCTTTGATGTTCCTCGTGTCCATCTCACGCTATGCAAAAACTCAATGCACATAAAAGGCCCTAAAATCTGGAATTCATTACCTGTGAATATAAAAGAAACACTGTTTATAAATTCAAGTCTCTTCTCAAAAATCACTTACTCACCCACAACTAAATAAATACTGAATAATTGTATCTCATTATTGTATCTCATAAATGTCAACCTGTGACCCAATCAAACTTTGTTACTATTTAACTTCATTACCTAACAGAATACTCCATTCTACTGATTACACAGCAACACAGTAAATGACCATATGACCTGTCTTTGTAATACTCATTTGTACTAAATTGTTATCTGTTTTACAATAATTTACATTGCTTAGTTAATCTTAAGTTAATTTTAAGCCTGCCCGTAATGCTATGCATTCAAGTGGCTTTGGCATGCTGCATTTAACTGTATTCTTTTGTACTTCACTGTATCATGTTCAAATAAATAAATAAATTCTACGAAGTGGTGGCCAAGAAATTAAACAGTTTGGTAGTCCACGAAGGGGTACCATACGGGAGAAAAATCTAGTTAGTTTTAGATACTGAAAACTTAAGCCATGTGATGTAGCTCATCTGGATACACTCAGCTGCATTATGTAAGAAGGTAGATGCTTGCTGTACATGTATATCTGTTCCAACCCAAGCAATGGTGAAATCACTCACCTTAAAGGACACTAAATTCTCTGAGGTACTGCTGAGGCTAGACTATTAATGGCTAATAAATAGGGTTGGGCTAAGAACACACCCTTTGTTGAATGAATTCTGCTTGAACAGTCTGAAGAGAATATGTTAATGAACCCGACATTCATACATGCCCTATTTCCTTCAGAAGGCGAATTTGGCATGCCTTAAAAAAAAAATTAGCAGGAATTGGTAGGTTGAGCCCCAACACAATGTGGACATCCAGATCATTTGCAAGGTTCATCCCTATAAGGGGAAACAGAAAAAAAATGAACCAGCAGGGAACGCAGCCACAAAAAAATCCTAGCAAACAAAATTCCTATCTATGTAAATTCTATGCCTTGGGTATCTGTAGGCATGATATATCTGGTAAAATAGGTGGGGCATGCTCCTTTGACCATCCCAAAAAGTACCTCACCCACCTGACAACAGGAGGGTGCAACTCCCCTTCCTGTAACTTATTTCACCCCGAAATGTGTCACTCGTCACTCCATGAAAGAAAATGCTAAAGGGGACAAGAAGACACAGACCAGCCAGACTATGGGAAACAAAAGAGGGGAGCCATAACCTCTCCAGTGAAAGAGGTTTTATAGTGCCAGGACGAAAAAAAAGACTGGCAAGAAATGACAGAAATCTTACACAAACTGAAAACACTTTTGGAGCAAGAGGCACGGTCAATGGTCTCTACTCTATAACAACAGATATTAGAACCTAAATTCCATCAATATAACGACATTTGTCTTTGCAAATATACAGGGTCTAAAGCCGTCAACAAACAAATTCCTTACATCGAAGGACTGCTCACGGAGTCAAATGCAATGTTTGCAACTTTACAGAGACCCACATAAAGGATCCTTTTGACAACGAAATATGGATCCCAGATGCGACAGACTAAGCTGGCAACAAGGGGGGAGAGGGGGTCGGCTTGTACTTGAGAGTCGCTCATTTGCTCAGGACTACTAAACACCTCGAATGATGTAGTTGAAGTTATGGTGGCAAAGATTGAAAACCATAATGTCAGAGGACCTCGCCTTCAAAGACCACAACAATGTATCTACCTTATCTGCTAGGAAAATGGTAAGATGGATAATGAGAACCTTCAAAGCTAGGGACGCCAAGCCCATGATGACTCTCTTCAAATCGCTTGTGCTCTCTAGGCTGGAATAATGCTGTACACTAACAGCCCCCTTCAAGGCTGGCGACATTGCAGACCTGGAGAGTGTACAAGGATCTTTCACGGCACATATAAGCACGATAATGCACATAAATTACTGGGAACGGTTGAAGGTCCTTGATCTGTATTCCCTGGAACGCAGGCGAGAGAGATACATGATAATATACACTTGGAAGGTCCTGGAGGGATTGGTACCAAACCTGCACACGAAAATCACTCCCTATGAAAGGAAAAGACTCGGCAGGAGATGCAACATTCCCCCAATGAAAAGCAGAGGTGCAACGAGTACATTGAGAGACAACGCAATAAGTGTCCAGGGTCCAAGATTGTTCAACTGTCTCCCAGCCTACATAAGGGGGATTACCAATAGACCCCTGGCTGTCTTTAAGAAGGCACTGGACAGGCACCTAGTCAGTACCTTACCAACCGGGCTGTGGTTCGTACGTCAGCTTGCGTGCAGCCAGTAGTAACAGCCTAGTTGATCAGACCCTGATCCACCTTGAGGCCTGTTCTCATACCGAGCCGCGGGGGCGTTGACCCCCGAAAACCTCTCCAGGTAAACTCCAGGTTGTCATTGTGGTTATATACAAGCTTCCAGATGCAACTTCCCAGCAATTCCAGGAACAACTTTTGAAAATTGACCACTGTCTGGAAAGTCTCCCAACTTCTGCCCCAAACATCTTGCTATTGGGAGATTTTAACTTGAGACGCCTAAAATAGAGGATTGTAGCAAATATTTTAGCAGAGATCACCGCAGGAGGCAGCTCACATGAAAATTCACGTACACACACGAGCTATTAAATCTGCACCAAATTCACCTTAAACCAACAAATATTAGAGCCTACAAGACTAGAAAATACGCTGGAGTTCATCTTCACTGACAACGACGATCTGATACGTAATATAACCGTATCAAAGACAATATACTCAGATCACAACATAGTAGAGGTACAGACATGTATGCATAGGGTTCCTGACCAGCAAAATGTGATCAGTCATGAGGGAGTCTTCACAAAATTCAACTTCAGTAACAAAAACATACAATAGGAACAAGACAACCATGTCCTACATGAAATAAGCTGGGAAGATATCCTGAACAACACGGATCCGAACCTTTGACTAGAAAAAAAATAAATTCTGTGGTTCTAGAGATCTGCTCAAGACACATTCCATTAAGAAAAAAAAAAGAGATGTAAACTAGAGACGCTCCCTGTACAGACGAAGGCAAAGAATCACAGCTGCTGAGAGGGGTCAATATATCTGAAATAAGAAGGGAGGCACTGGTCAGTGAACAGTGAAATAGCAAATGTCGAACTTAAGCTGAAGGAATCTTACAGGAGACAATAATCGCAGAAAGAACTACAAGCCATAAATGAAATTGAAAAAAAAATACTTCTTATGCCAAATCTAAGAAAAACAACGTCCAGTATTAGGCCCCTGTTTAGACGAGATGCGACATACACAGATGACAGCCAAGAAATGAGATACTAAAGTCCCAATATGACTCAGTGTTCAGCGAGCCACTGCCCAGATTAAGGGTCGACAATCCAAATGAATTCTTTATGAACGAAACTCAAAATTGTCATCACAAAAATCTGATATTATCCTAACACCACAAGACTGAAGAGGCAGTAAATGACATGCCCATGCACTCTGTCCCAGGCCCAGACTCGTGGAACTCCGTGTTCACCAAGAACTACAAGAAGTCCTTGTCACTCGCCTTCAGCATTCTAAGGAGAGGGAGCATGGACACAAGGGGTCATCCCACACTCACTAAAAACAACAGACATAGCCACTCTACAAATGTGACAATAAAGCAATTGCAAAGAACTACAGACCGATAGAACTAACATCCCATATAATAAAAATCTTTGAAAGGGTTCTAAGAAGCAAGATCGTCAACCACCTAGATACCCATCAGTTACACAACCCAGGGCAACTCGGGTTTAGAGCAGGTCGCTCCTGCCTGTCCCAGCTACTGGATCACTATGACAAGGTCCTGGATGCTGTAGAGGATAAACAAAATACAGATGTAGTATACACAGACTTTGCAAAAGCCTTTAACAAGTGTGACTACAGTGTAATAGTGCACAAAATGCATGATAAAGGAATAACAGGAAATATTGGTAGATGGATCTATAACTTACTGACAAATATAACACAAAGAGTAATAGTAAACAAAGTAAAGTCCGAGGTAGCTACGGTGAAAATCTTTGTTCCACAAGGCACAGTACTCGCTCCCACCCTATTCCTCATATCTCACATACACAGAGATGTAAGCCATAGCTCAGTGTCTTCCTTTGCAGATGACACCCGAACTGCCATGACAATGACCTCCATCGAAGACACTGCAAGACTCCAAGCGGACATCAACCAAATCTTCAAATGGCCACTCAAAACCATATGAAGTTCAATGAAGAGAAATTTTAACTACTCAGATATGGAAAACTTGGGGAAATTAAAACTATCATGGTATATAACAAATTCTAACGATAAAATAAAGCTAAAAAGTAATGTGAAGGACCTGAGAGTGATAATGTCAGAGGATCTCGCCTTCAGAGATCACAACAATGTAGCTACTGCATCTGATAGGAAAATGATAGGATGGATAATGAGTACCTTCAAAACTAGGGACGCCAAGCCCATGATGATTCTCTTCAAATCGCTTGTTCTCTCTAGGCTAGAATACTGCTGTACACTATCTGCCCCCGTTCAAGGCATGCGAAATTGCTAACTTAGAATGTGTACAAAGAACTTTCACGGCACACATAAGTACGATAAGGCGCCTAAATTACTGGGAACAGTTAAGTCCCTTGATTTGTATTCCCTGGAATGCAGGCAAAAGAGATACACAATATACACTTGGGAAATCCTAGAGGGTTTAGTACCAGACTTGCTCACGAAAATCACTCCATATGAAATCAAAAGACTCGCTAGGAGATGCAACATTCACCCAATGAAAATCAAGGGCGCCACGAGTGCACTGAGAGACAACACATTAAGTGTCAGGTGCACAAGACTGTTCAACTGCCTCCCAGCACACATAAGGGGGATTATCAATAGACCCCTGGTTGTCTTCAAGAAAGCACTGGACAGGTACCTAAAGTCAGTAAGTGACCAGCTGGGCTGTGGGTCGTACGTCAATTTGTGCGCGGCCAACAATAACAGCCTGGTTGATCAGACCGTGATCCACCACGAGGCCTGGTCTCAGACCGTGTCACGGGGGCTCTGACCCCCCGAAACCCCTTCCAGGTATACTCCAGGAATGAATCTGAAGGCATAAATAGGGCAGTCTGCATGTGAACATCCAAATTGTTTTGCCATTATGCATTTTACTGCCAGATGCACGGTAGTGGGGAGATCACAGCAACTGAATGTTAATATAGTAACATTACCTGAGTACTTATATTGTCTTCTTGAAGGATGGACAATAGTGTTGACTAAGAATAGATAACTGTTGCTCTATTTGGAAAATATGTCTGTGCATTCAGTAAATGCTCGTTGATGTATTACTAAGCAAAGAAGAAGACCGCTTCACGGTACTCGCCTGTTTGTGGTTGTAGGGGTCGATTCATAGCTTCTGGCCCCGCCTCTTTACTGATCGCTACCAGGTTCTCTCTGCCTGCTTCATGAGCTTTATCAAACCTCGTCTTAAAACTTTTGTATGGTTCCTGCCTACACTACGTCACTTTCTAGGATATTCCACTTCTGACAACTCTATGACTGAAGAAATACTTCCTAACATCCCTTTGACTCGTCCGATTCTTCAACTTCCAATTGTGACCCCTTGTTTCTGTGTCCCATCTCAGGAACATCCCGTCTTTATCCACCTTGTCAATTCCTCGCAGTATGTTGTATGCCGTTATCATGTCTCCCCTGACCCTCCTGTCCTCCAGTGTCGTCAGGCCGATTTCCCTTAACCTTTCTTCGTAGTGTTTAAGGTGAGATATTTAAGTGCAGTTACAGAAGTGTAATCTACAGTTTGTAGTTGTGTTCAAGTTATCTGCTTGAGTAGCATCATTAACCCATCCTATATGTTTTGCCAGGTATGAAAAGTGACCCTGCTCCTCAGGATTGTTTGGCTGACTCAGTAATCTTCCAACTAGTCTGAAGCTTCCATTGAGTGGTGCAATTATTTTTTAGCAAATCCATGGACTCTACCCTCCAGGTAGGTAGCGATAATGGTACCCACTGTGATGATTGCTTATTGTTATAGTTAGGAGGGTGATAAATGTCCAGCATAATATTCTACATAGAAGTTTCCTTGCTTGTGGAATGAGAGTACTGGTGTGGAATAAAACAATGGATATTTACAGAACCACGCTTGCATCACTGAATATGATACAGAAATGTGAATATGAATACAATATCAATGCCCTTTAGTTATACTTCTCCATCTGTTATCAAATCAAACAAGCAAAGGCTCAGCCCTTTGGACTCCAGAGCTAATAGAAGTAGACACGAGAGACCAGCTAGCACAACAGCCGCCACAGGACCAAAATGATACCATTACAGGGAGGCCTTACTTCATAACACTGCTTTAAAGTGATTTTTAATTACATACTTCCTGAAATAAATATATTCACCACTCGCTATAAGAACAAAAATATTTTAAGGCAAGTAATGCATGTACTGTATCAATTACCCAGGGCAACACGGGTTTAGAGCACGTCGCTCCTACCTGTCCCAGGTACTGGACCGCTATGACATGATCCTGGATGCTTTAGAGGATAAACAAAATGAAGATGTAATGTACACAGACTTTGCGAAAGCTTTCAACAAGTGTGACCATGGTGTAATATCGCACAAAATTCGTGACAAAGGAGCAACAGGAAGAGTTGGAAGATGGGTTTATAACTTCCTAACAAAGAGAACACAAGAGGTAATAGTAAACAGTAGATCGACACCATGCCCAGCCCTTCTAGGGCAGGGTAGGTGCCTGAGCCCGAGCTTGTAGTTCACAGGACTGTCATTCCCATTAGGCCCATTATGGTGGGGATGGCAGACCAGAGAGGTCTAGCTTCTCCCTACGAGCCCCGTGAGGGCGGGGAATGTGGCTAGGCCTGGGGACAGTTGGTCCCAAAGGTGAGGAGGTACTTGTACCTCCTCCCATGGGAGACATAGGTCTCAGACACTCCCTAAAGAGGGAGCCAAGGCCGGGCCACCACTTGGAAAAGGCCCGGGCCGGGAGAATACCGACGAATCTTTAATAATAATAATAATAATAATAATAATAGTAAACAGTAGTCTGAGGTGGGTACAGTGAAAAGCTCTGTTCCGCAAGGCACAATACTCGCTCCCATCCTGTTCCTCATCCTCGTATCTGACAGATGTAAGCCATAGCTCCGTATCTTCCTTTGCGGATGACACCCGAATTGCCATGACAGTGTCCTCCATCGAAGACACTGCAAGACTCCAGGCAGACATCAACCAAATCTTTAAATGGGCCGCAGAAAATAATATGAAGTTCAGTGATGAGAAATTTCAATTACTCTGGTACGGAAACTGAGGAAATTAAAACTATATCGGAATATAAAACAAATTCCAACCACACAATAGAGCGAAAAAACTAATGTAAAAGACCTGGGAGTGATAATGTCAGAGGATCTCACCTTCAAAGACCATAACATTGTATCAATCGCATCTGCTAGAAAAATGACAGGATGGATAATGAGAACCTTCAAAACTAGGGATGCGAAGCCCATGATGACACTTCATGTCGCATGTTCTATCTAGGCTGGAATATTGCTGCACACTAACAGCACCTTTCAAGGCAGGTGAAATTGCTGATCTAGAAAGTGTACAGAGAACATTCACGGCACACATAACTGCGATAAAACACCTCAACTGCTGGGAAAGCTTGAAGGTCCTCAACCTGTACTCCCTAGAACGCAGGCGGGAGAGAGACCAGCCGGGCTGTGGTTCATACGTCGGGTTTCGTGCGGCCAACAGCAACAGCCTGGTTGATCAGGTCCTGACCCACGAGGCCTTGTCACAGACCGGGCCGCGGGGGCGTTGACCCCCGAAACCGTCTCCAGGTATTCATTTTAAACAGTTCTCCTGGTAGGCTGGCTAGGGTAAAGGTCTACTTTAAAAGTATTTTGTTTTATATGTGTTGGTATATATTGTGTAGTTTATATATATATATATATATATATATATATATATATATATATATATATATATATATATATATATATATATATATATATATATATATATATATATAGTCATAGATTATAATAATATCATTTGACTTGCGTGGTGGGTGAACTGATGACTGCTGGCAGCTTTTGCTGCGCGTTGAACGAAATTGGCGACCTCTGGCACCCTTTTTTTTTTTTTACAGCCTGTATTTAACTTTCATGGATTTTCCCCACCTCCATTACATCAAATGCTATTTTATCACTAATGTTGGCTATGGTAGGGCGACTGGTGAAACATTAGGACGCGTTTCCTTAAGACATAGATACTAGTGTGTTAGTCGACTGGTGTGTGTCGCATCCTGGGACAAAACTGACTTAATTTGCCCGAAATGTTCAGCATAACAAGCGGCTTTCTATATAGTAATATGTCATTGATGTCAACTAGGACTGTATACCTTGTACATGAACCTGTAGAAATAATTATATTATGCACTACCAGCAAACGAAGCTACAATAAATTCTAGGAAACAGAATTACAATGTATGTAAATTCTATGCCTTGGGTATCTGCAGGCACGGTATATCTGGTAAAACAGGTGGGACATGCACCTTTGACCATCCCAAAAAAATGTTGCATTCGCATGACAACAGGAGAGTGCAACTTCCCCTCATGTAACTTATTCAATTCAAAGTTTATTCTCTATAAGGATTACAATGCTGAGTTTACAGAATTTGGTTATTGTGTGGTTTACATGTAGTAAAATAATAATTACAGAGTGTACCACTAGAACACCTAGCATGGCTAGGCATTTCGGGCAGACTTAGATTAAATCTTAAGTTTAAAATATTACAAAATTATGAGGTAAGTTGGTATTATGGCTAAGTGACTAAATACTAGTTTGTGAGTTTAGCAATGTGAATGCTTTTGTTTTGGCACTATACATAGTTTCAGTATTGGAGTATCACAGGCCAACTTATGACTAGTTAAGATTCATTATTTTGAGATTGAGACTGATATTTCTGTTTATGGTCAAATGGGTGAGTGAAAGTGTTAACCACCAGGGTGTATCAGGGAGATAAGATGTTTTCTGATGGTAGTTTTGAAAGTGATGAATGTGTCTGCAGTTTTAGAATTTTCAGGTAGGGTGTTCCAGATTTTAGGGCCTTTGACATACATTGAATTTTTGTAAAGGTATAGCCGGACACGGGGAATGTCAGAGATGTTTGTGTCTGGTGTTATGCCTGTAGGCTCTGTCACAACTATCAAGAAAGCGTTTTAGGTCAAGGTTAATATTGGAATTTAAGGTCCTGTAGATGTAGATTGCACAGCAGTAAGTGTGGATGTACTGAACAGGGAGTAAGTTTAGATCTATGAAGAGTGGGGGGGGGGTGTTGCCAGGGATGGGATTTAGTGATTATTCTTACTGCGGCTTTTTGTTGGGTTATTGGCTTTAGGTGTGTTGCTGCAGTTGAACCTCAAGCACAGATAGCATAGGTGAGGTATGGATATACAAGTGAATGGTATAGTGTGAGAAGGGCAGTTTGCGGCACGTAGTATCGTATCTTGGAGAGGACCCCAACCGTTTTGGACACTTTTTTGGTTGTGTGTTGGATATGGGTGCTGAAGTTCAGGTTGTTGTCGAGGTATAGGCCTAGGAATTTGCCCTCATTATGCCTGGCAATTAGAGTGTTGTCGATCTTAATGTTAATTTGCGCATCTCCTGCTCTGCTACCAAACATAATGTAGTAGGTTTTGTCAGTGTTAAGCGTAAGTTTATTGGCTGTCATCCAAGTCGATATTTTGATCAGCTCCTCATTAACAATGGTGTTGAGGGTGGCAAGATTAGGGTGAGAGATGACATAAGTCGCGTCGTCAGCAAAGAGAATGGGGTTCAGGTGTTGAGATACGTTTGGAAGATCATTGATGTATATGAGGAAGAGCAGGGGACCAAGGACACTTCCCTGCGGAACTCCAGTATCAAGTGGCTGTGTTGTTGATGCTGTGTCTTTAATGGAGACATACTGATACCTATTAGTAAGGTAAGATTTGAAATATGCAAGCGCATGGCCTCTTATACCATAATGGTCAAGTTTGTGGAGTAGGATGCCGTGGTCTACTGTGTCAAAAGCTTTTCTTAGGTCAGTAAAAATTCCTAGTGGATATTCTTTATTTTCCAATGCTGTGTAAAGCAAATCTAGCATTTTTATGATTGCATCATTAGTGCTTTTATTTTTCCTGAATCCAGACTAGCAGGGGTTGAGTATGTTTTGTCCCGTTACGAATGAATATAGTCTCCTGTGCATGAGTTTCTCAAAGATTTTGGATAGCAATGGTAAGTTTGATATTGGCCTATAGTTGTTTAAATCTGTAGGGTCACCACCTTTATGTATTGGTGTAACCCTTGCCGTCTTGAGTAGTTTCGGGAAGGTGCTAGTTTCTAGTGACTTGTTAAAAAGTAATGAGATAGCATGCGAGAGGACATGGGCTGCTCTCTTGTACATTAATGGTGAGACATGAGACAGATTCCCTGAGTTATTTTTAAGTGACTTTATAATCTCGGTGGCTTCCGTGGGCTCAGTTGGAGCAAGATAGAAGGAATTTGGGAAATTCCCATCTAGGTAGTCCCCGGCATGGGCATTGGTACGTGGGATTTTATTGGCGAGATTAGAACCTATGGTTGAGAAGAAGTCGTTTATCTTGTTAGCTGTGTCAGTGGGATGCAGTGGTGTTTCACTAGGTTTAATTAGGACAATATTCTTGTTTTTTTTTTCAGTTTGTGGGTCCCTAGAATCTGAGAGTGTGTTTTCCAGGTCTTTTTTTTTATATCTCCTCTTGTGTCAGTGAATCTACTGGAGTAGTATTGTTGTTTGGCTTTCTTTATTACTTTGGTGAGAGCTGATGAATAGTGTTTAAGAATATCTTTGTGTATTAAGCCCTGTCTATATTGCTTTTCTTATTGGTGTTTCTTATCAATGGATTTCAGAATGATGCTGGTTAGCCATGGGCAACCAAGCCGTTTGTTTGTGATCTGTTTCGTTTTTATAGGACAATGTTGTATAGTCTAAGTAATTTGTTAAGAAAAATGTCTGTCCAGTCATCAATACCATTGGCCTTGGAGAATTCTGTAGGCCAGTCAACAGTCTATAGGTCAGCTGTGAACTTCCCAGAAATGTGTCACTCGTCAATCCATGAAAGAAAATGCCACAACGCATGCTGCCAGGCACATCACCTAAAGGGGACTAGAAGACACAGACCAGCCAGATTATGGGAAACAAAACAGGGGAGCCATAACCTCTCCAGGGACAGAAGTTTTTTTTAGGGCTAGGAGGGAAAAAAAGACTGGCAAGAAATGACAATAATCCTACACCAAACACTTCTGGAGCAGAGGCACTGACATTGGCTTCTACTCCAGAACAACAGATAATAGAGCCAGCGAATAACCCCCCCCCCCTAAATTCCACCAATATAACGACATCCGTCTTTGTAAACATACAGGGTCTAAAGCCGTCAGAAACAACAAAATTTCTTACATCAAGGGATTGCTTACGGAGTCAAAATGCAATGTTTACAGCTTTCACAGAGACCCACATAAAGGATCATTATGACAACGAAATATTTTATGGAGAGGAAGCATGGACACAGGGGTCATCCCACACACTAAAAACAACAGACATAGCCCCACTCCATAAAGGTGGCAGTAAAGCAATTGCAAAGAACTACAGAAGATAGCACTAACATCCCATATCATAAAAATCTTTGAGAGGGTTCTAAGAAGCAAGATCGCCAACCACTTAGGTACCCATCAATTACACAACCCAGGGCAACACGGGTTAAGAGCAGGTCGCTCCTGCCTGTCCCAGCTACTGGACCACTATGACAAGGTCCTGGATGCTGTAGTGGATAAACAAAATACAGATGTAGTATACACAGACTTTGCAAAAGTTTTCGACAAGTGTGACCATGGTGTAATTGCACACAAAATGCTTGATAAAGGAATAACAGGAAAAGTTGGTAGATGGATATATAACTTCCTGACAAATAGAACACAAAGAGTAATAGTAAACAGTAAAGTCCCAGGCAGCCACGGTACAAAGCTCTGTTTCACAAGGCACAGTACTCACTCCCATTTTATTCCTCATCCTCATTTCTGACATAGACAGAGATGTAAGCCATAGCTCCGTGTCTTCCTTTGCGGATGACACCCGGATTACCATGGCAGTGACTTCCATCAAAGACACCGTGAGACTCCAAACGGACATCAACCAAATCTTGGAATGGGCCACTGAAAACAATATGAAGTTCAACAAGGAGAAATTTCAACTACTCAGATATGGAAATCTTGAGGAAATTAAAAATGTATCAGGGTATATGACAAATTCTAACCATACAATAGAGTGGAAAAGTAATGTTAAGGACCTGGGAGAGATAATATAGAGGACCTCGCCTTCCAAGACCACAACAATGTATCTACCTCATCTGCTAGGAAAATGATAGGATGGATAATGAGTACCTTCAAAACTAGGGACGCCAAGCCCATGATGATTCTCTTCAAATCGCTTGTGCTCTCTAAAGCTGGAATACTGCTGTACACTAACGGCCCCTTCAAGGATGGCGACAGTGCAGACCTGGAGTGTGTACAAAGAACTTTCACGGCGCATATAAGTACGATAAGGCACCTAAATTACTGGGAACGATTGGAGGTCCTTGACCTGTATTCCCTGGAACGCAGGCGAGAGAAATACATGATAATATACACTTGGAAGGTCCTGGAGGGATTGGTACCAAACCTGCACACGAAAATCACTCCCTATGAAAGCAAAAGACTCGGCAGGAGATGGAACATTCCCCAGATGAAAAGCAGGGGCGCAACGAATACATTGAGAGACAACGCAATAAGTGTCCAGGGTCCAAGACTGTTCAACTGCCTCCCAGCCTACATAAGGGGGATTACCAAAAGACCCCTGGCTGTCTTTAAAATGGCATTGGACAGGTACCTCAAGTCAGTACCTTACCAACCGGGCTGTGGTTCGTACGTCAGCTTGCGTGTGGCCAGTAGGAACAGCCTGGTTGATCAGACCCTGATCCACCGCGAGGGCTGGTCTTAGACCGAGCCGCGGGGGCGTTGACCCCGGAACCCTCTCCAGGCAAATTCCAGGTTTCGAGACCCATGGCCTGGTAGGAATCACTCGCTTCACACAGTGTCAATGGTTCGATCCCCGGCAAGGCTGGAAACAATGGGCGTATGTTCTTACACCTGCTGTCCCCGTTCGTCTAGCAAGCAAGTAGGTACCTGGATGTTAGTCGACTGGTGTGGGTCGCATCCCGGGGGTCAAGACTGAGAACACCAACAGGAAAAAAACCAAGACAGTCCCTCCATGACGCAGTACCTTTCTTGGGTTATCCTGGATGATAACCCTCCAGGGTTAAAAATCCGAACAAAAATCTTTAGCTTTTCTCAAAAGTTACTAATATTGGCACCCGCTTCATTATTCATACATATACTCTATTGTTCTTACACATCCTTCAGGAGTCAAGCTTTTAAAAATTTACATTAGATATCTGTAACAGCCTTCATAGTTGATGTTTTTTTAAAGACAAAAATAAAAAAAATGGAGATCTAATAAAATAATTTATCATTTATTTAGCCTTTTTTTCTAATGTAAAATTAAAATTTTAAGTGTTACCATTTCTGCTAAACGTGTTCCAGTGTTGTCAAGCGAATTTTTTTTATCTATTTTTAGGTAAACTTCGTGTAACTTCTAGAATAGACTTCTGACATCTTAATTTACAATTAAAAAAATCATTGAAACTTGGCAATTATTTAATATTTATCATATTTTTAGTGGAACGACTCGCAATACCTGGAGGGTATTCCGGGGGGGTCACCACCCCCGCAGCTCAGTGATCAGGCCTCCTTGTGGATAAGGGTGTGATCAACCAGGCTGTTACTTCTGGTTACTCGTAAACCAATATACGAGCCACAGCCTGGTTGGACGGGAACTGACTTTAGGTGCCTATCCAGCTCCTCCTTTAAGACAAGAAGGGGTCAATTTGCGATCCACCTTATGCTGAGAGGCAGTTAAACAGTCTTGGCCCCTTGACACTTAGTGTTTCTCTTAGCGTACTCATGGCACCTTTGTTTTTCATTGGGGGAAATGTTGCACTGCCTGCGGAGTCTTTTGTTTTTATGGGGAGTGATTTCCTTGTGCAGATTTTGGACCACTCCCTTTAAGATTTTCCAAGTGTATATTATCATGTACTTTTCTTGTCTGCATTCCAAGGTGAACACGTCAAGAAACTTCAACCGTTCCCACCAGTTTAAGTGCTTCATTGTACTTACACGTGCAGTGAAAATTCTCTGAATATTTTTCAGGTGTGCACTTTCGCCAGCCTTGAAAGGGGCCGTTATTGTACAGCAATAGTTCAGCCTACAGAAAGCAAGCGATTTAAAGAGAATCATTATTGGCTTGGCATCCCTAGTTTTGAAGGTTCTCATTATCCATCCTATCATTTTCCTAGAAGATGTGGTAGAGACATTATCTGACATTAGCAGTTTATTCAGCTCTTCCTCGGTTGTATTTCATTCAGCACTTGTTGGTGTGTTGTGTGTGTATACGTGCGTGCGGTGGTGTGTGCGGTGGGTGTGGGTGTGGTTCGTGTGGTTGTGATGCGTGTGGGGTGCGTGTGGGGTATGGTGCGTGTGGTGTGTGGTGCGTGTGGTGTGTGGTGCGTGTGGTGTGTGGTGCGTGTGGTGTGTGGTGCGTGTGGTGTGTGGTGCGTGTGGTGTGTGGTGCGTGTGTGTGTGGTGTGTGCTGCGTGTGGTGAGGTGTGTGGTGCGTGTGGTACATGTGTGTGGTATGTGGTGTGTGTTGCGTGGTGTGCGGTGCGTGTGGTGTGTGTGTGTGTGTGTGTGTTGCGTGAGGTGTGTGGTTCATTTGTGTGGTGCGTGTGATGTGTGGTGCATTTGTGTGGTGCGTGTGATGTGTGGTGCATTTGTGTGGTGCGTGTGATGTGTGGTGCATTTGTGTGGTGCGTGTGATGTGTGGTGCATTTGTGTGGTGCGTGTGATGTGTGGTGCATTTGTGTGGTGCGTGTGATGTGTGGTGCGCGTGTGTGGTGCGCGTGGTGTGTAGTGCGTGTGGTGTGTGGTGCGCGTGGTGCGTGTGATGTGTGGTGCATGTGTGTGGTATGTGGTGCATGTGTGTGGTGCTTGTGATGTTTGGTGCGTGTGGTGCTTGTGATGTTTGGTGCGTGTGGTGCTTGTGATGTTTGGTGCGTGTGGTGCTTGTGATGTTTGGTGCGTGTGATGTGTGGTGCGCGTGATGTGTGGTGTGTGGTGTGTGGTGTGCGTGATGTGTGGTGCGTGTGGTGCGCGTGATGTGTGGTGCGTGTGGTACGCGTGATGTGTGGTTTGTGTGGTGCGTGTGGTGCGCGTGGCGTGTGGTGCGCGTGGCGTGTGGTGCGCGTGGCGTGTGGTGCTTGTGGTGTGTAGTGCGTGGTGCATGTGTGTGGTATATGGTGCAAGTGTGTGGTGCGCGTGGTGTGTAGTGCATGTGGTGCGCGTGGTGTGTAGTGCATGTGGAGCGTGTGGTGTGTGGTGCGCGTGATGTGTGGTGCGTGTGGTGTGGTGAGCGTGGTGCGCATGGCGTGTGGTGCGCATGGCGTGTGGTGCGCATGGCGTGTGGTGCTCATGGCGTGTGGTGCGCGTGGCGTGTGGTGCGCGTGGCGTGTGGTGCGCGTAGCGTGTGGTGCGCGTGGCGTGTGGTGCGTGGGCTGCGTGTGTGGTGCGTGGGGTGCGCGAGGAGTGTGGTGCATGTGGTGTATGGTGCGCGTGGTGTATGTGTGTGGTGTATGTGTGTGGTGTATGTGTGTGGTGCGCGTGGTGTGTGGTAGGGGGTGTGTGTGGTACCGGGTGTTTGGGGTAGTGGTGTGTGGGGTAGGGGGTGTGTGGGGTACTGGGCGTGTCGGGTAGGGGGTGTGTCGGGTAGGGGGCGTGTCGGGTAGGGGGGGTGTCGGGTAGGGGGCGTGTCGGGTAGGGGGCGTGTCGGGTAGGGGGCGTGTCGGGTAGGGGGCGTGTCGGGTAGGGGGGAGTCGGGTAGGGGGGGTGTCGGGTAGGGGGGTGTCGGGTAGGGGGGGTCGGGTAGGGGGGGGTGTCGGGTAGGGGGGTGTCGGGTAGGGGGGTGTCGGGTAGGGGGGTGTCGGGTAGGGGGGTGTCGGGTAGGGGGGGTGTCGGGTAGGGGGGGTGTCGGGTAGGGGGGTGTAGGGTAGGGGGGGTGTAGGGTAGGGGGGTGTCGGGTAGGGGGGTGTCGGGTAGGGGGGGTGTCGGGTAGGGGGTGTGTCGGGTAGGGGGTGTGTCGGGTAGGGGGTGTGTCGGGTAGGGGGCGTGTCGGGTAGGGGGTGTGTCGGGTAGGGGGCGTGTCGGGTAGGGGGTGTCGCAATTTCCTGGTTCTGAAAAAATACAATTACAAGGCGAATCTTAATTACGTAATGTAGATCCAACTGCAGCAGCATTGTTCTTGGGGAACCAGGGAAAAAGGAAGGGGAAATGAGGCTTTATCTGAGTAATGGGATGATAATTCATAATCTAAACAAGAGCTGTTTGTTAATGTCAAGGTGATCCTCACCTCAGAACAAGATTCCAGTGAACTTCAGGAGGATTAATGCAAACTCATGTTGTGGTCGGAAGAGTAGCGGATGTAGTTTACTGTGGATAAATGCAAAGTCATCCAGAACGTAGATAACCCTAGTACTTATTAACTAAATAACATAGAACTTGGCTATACAGAATGCGACAAGGATTTGGGAGTTATGGTAAGCAGCAACTTGAATTATTACAATTAAAACTAAGCGATAAATCCACACGGGTCATACAAGCAACAACCTAAAGCCAAGACGGCAATGCTTAAGCGTTCATAAGGCAAATAAATTACTAAGATTTATATCAAAAAGTATGAGGAAGAGAAGTGTAGAGGTTAAGCTACAGCTCTACACTTTACTAAAGTCTCAAATTATGCAGCTCAGTTCTGGTCTCCATAGTAAATAATAGATATAAATTCGTTAGGGAACATTCAGAGAAGAATGACAAAATTAACCCACTGCGCAAGAAATTTTCTATATGAAGAAAATTGAGATCCCTTAACCTACATTCTGTTGTAAGACGAAGGATGAAGGGAGACGTGAGTGAAGTGTACAAGCGGAAGGTGGGCATTAAAATACGTAGACGTAGAAAATGGCTTAAAATACCGACAAGTTGAGTAGTAAGACTGCTGTAGGAGTTTCTTACTCATCAGACATTAAAGTTTTGAGGATATCCCTTCAAGAAGGAACTGGAAGTAATGGATTAAAACTGGATAAGTTTAGATTTAGAAAGGAAAGTACTGGTTTGGAAATAGTCGATAAGTGGAACAATCTGCCAAGTAGGGTTATTAAGGCCAAAACCTTGGGTACCTTCAAATATAGGTTAAAAAAAGCAAGCTTAAGCTTGCTTGAAATATTTTGCATAATCATGGGATTTCTACACGCATATCAAGTGTCGCCCAATTCTGTACAAAGAATACATCACTTAGAAATCAATTTTCGAATTTGAAAATCCATCCCCTCTCACTCGTATCTCTTCCTACTCCAGATGAAGAAGATACGAGTGAGAGGGGATGGATTTTCAAATTCGAAAATTTATTTCTACATGATACATTCTTTGTACAGAATTGGGCGACACTTGATATGCATGTAGAAATCCCATGATTATGCAGACCATTTCAAGCAAGCTTAACCCTAACTTAAGACTACAAGGGCAGTAAACATTACACAAATGTGGACATTAAGGTAGGACAAAAAAATTGAATCAATAAATATTTAAGACATGTACGTATGTGTATGTAAGTAGATAAAGTATATCACTGTACATAAGAAAAATTATTTGCGTTATAGTCTAGTAAGTTTATAGGTACAATTTTGTACATTACGTGACATTCGAGAACTGGTACACTAGAGCAGCGACTTTTGCAAGTAACACCCTCATATTATGTCTAAAATTCAATTTCATCTGGAAAAAATAACTAAATCCAGTATTACTTAATGAACAAACAAGCAAACTATTTCTTTAAAGCTCAACTGTGAATACAAGTATACGAGAGTAAGAGTGCCGAGTTTTTAATAGATTTAAGGTTGAAAGAATTTTTCACATAATTGTTGCTAGGATCACATAGGAAAAGGACGTGTTTTTGTTTACAGTAGTTTTGATGAAGCTGGCAGACAGAGAAGCTCTGGAGTTTTCATGTAGGAAGTTCAAGATTTTGGGTCCTTTCATGCACATTTTTTTTTTTTACGAAGATTAAGCCAAACACGGGGAATATCAGAGATTTTTGTGTCTAGTATTATGCCTACGACTTCTGTTGCAACTATCAAGAAAGCGTTTCAAGTCAGGATTGATATTAGAATTCATTGTCCTGTCTATGTAGGTTTAGGTCTTTGAAGAGAGGGAGTGTGTTGTCTGGCAGTAGACTGAGTGATCATTCGCACTGCCTCTTTCTGTTATTACCGACAATGTGATTTGCTGTAGTGGATCCCCACGCACAAATGGCATAGGTGAGAAAGGGATAGATTACAATAGTATAAGTAGTGCTGTTTGAGGTATATAGTAACGGATGCCAACTGTTTGGGATACTTTTGTAACGTGTTAATTTCAAGTTGCAATCAAGGAACAGATCTAGGAATTTTCCTTCATTTAGTTTAACAACGGGAGAACGGTTAATCATAACTGTTAGTTGGACATTTGTTGCTCTGTTCCCAAACATCACATAGAAGAGCTTATCAATGTTAAGTGTGAGTTTACTGGTTGACATCTTTAAGAGATTTTCGTTAACAGTGTTGTTGAGGGACTTTCAGGTTTGGGTGGAATAACAAAAAGTTGTGTCATCGGCACAGAAAAGGGTTAAATTAAGTTGCTGAGATACATTTGGAAAATCATTGATTTATAAGATGAAAAGCAGGGGGGCCAATGACACTTCCCTGTGGGACGCCTATGGCGACAGGTCTTGAGATAATTATTTCTACGTGACGTGATACAACTTATACAGACCTAGCTGACATTAATAGCCACAACCACTCCAGAGAGGTTTTTTTTTAGCGCCAGGAAAGAAAAAAAAGCTGGCAGGAAATAACAGAAATTGTACACTAACTCCGATCATAACAGATATTAGTGCCAGAAAAAAAAAGTTTCAATCCCCCCAGACCACTAATACGACATTCACCTTCTCAAATATAGAGGGTCTAAAGTCAGCAACGAACAAAAAAATACCTTTCACCCGTGGACTACTTACAGAGTCAAACGCAATGTTAGCGGTTTTCACAGACCCCCACATAAAGGATCACCTTGACAATGAAATGTGGATCCCGGGTTATAACCTATACAGATGCGACAGAGTGAACAGGCAAAAAGGAAGAATGGGAGGGAGGGAGGTGTTGGCCTGTACGTTACAGTCGCTATGCTAGGAACTACTAAATGTCTCTAATGATGTAGTTGAAGTTTTGGCAGTAAAGATCGAGAACCGAAACCTGGTCATTGTGGTTGTAGACAAGCCTCCGGATGCAACTTCCCAACAATTCCAGGACCAGCTTTTGAAAATAGACCACTGTCTGGAAAATCTTCCAGCTCATGCCCCAAACGTCTTGTTCATGTGGGATTTCAACGTAAGGCAATTAAAATGGAGGAATGCAGCAAATAATGCTGTAGCAGAGATTACACCAGGAGGCAGCACAGAAAAACGCTCGCGCGCACGCACACGCGCACACACACGCGCACACACACGCGCGCACACACGCGCGCGCACACACGCGCGCGCACACACGCGCGCGCACACACGCGCGCGCACACACGCGCGCGCACACACGCGCGCACACACACGCGCGCACACACACGCGCGCACACACACGCGCGCACACACACGCGCGCACACACGCGCGCACACACACGCGCGCACACACGCGCGCACACACACGCGCACACACACGCGCGCACACACACACGCGCACACACACGCGCACACACACGCGCACACACACGCGCACACACACGCGCACACACACGCGCACACACACGCGCACACACACGCGCACACACACGCGCGCACACACGCGCACACACACGCGCACACACACGCGCGCGCACACACGCGCGCACACACGCGCACACACACGCGCACACACACGCGCACACACACGCGCACACACACGCGCACACACACGCGCACACACACGCGCGCACACACGCGCGCACACACGCGCACACACACGCGCACACACACGCGCACACACACGCGCACACACACGCGCACACACACGCGCACACACACGCGCACACACACGCGCACACACACGCGCACACACACGCGCACACACACGCGCACACACACGCGCACACACACGCGCACACACACGCGCACACACACGCGCACACACACGCGCACACACACACGCGCACACACACACGCGCACACACACACGCGCACACACACACGCGCACACACACACGCGCACACACACACGCGCACACACACACGCGCACACACACACGCGCACACACGCGCACACACACGCGCACACACACGCGCACACACATCAGGAAAGATAGAAGGGGCAGGGGGGAGGTGGGGTTGCTCTGCTCGTAAAAAACAGATGGAAATTCGAGAAAATGGAAGGAATAGATGAGACGGGAGAAAGAGACTACATAGCAGATACACTTCAGTCTGGGGAACACAAAGTGGTCATTGCAGTGATGTATAATCCACCACAGAACTGCAGGAGGCCAAGAGAGGAATATGAAGAGAACAACAGAGCAATGGTGGACACACTTGCTGAGGTGGCAAGAAGAGCTCACTCCAGCAGAGCAAAGTTGCTGGTTATGGGGGATTTCAACCACAGGGAGATTGACCGGGAAAACCTGGAGCCACATGGGGGTCCCGAAACATGGAGAGCCAGGATGTTGGACGTGGTGCTGGAAAATCTCATGCACCAACATGTTAAGGACACTACCAGAGTGAGAGGGGAGGATGATCCAGCAAGATTGGACCTTGTGTTCACCCTGGGCAGCTCAGATATTGAGGACATCAAGTATGAGAGTCCCCTAGGAGCTAGCGACCACGTGGTTCTGTGCTTTGAATACATAGTAGAGCTGCAAGTGGAGAGAATAACAGGAGTTGAATGGGAAAAGCCTGACTATAAAAGAGGGGGCAACATAGGGTTGAAGAACTTCCTGCGGGAGGTCCAGTGGGACAGAGAACTGGCAGGAAAGCCAGTAAATGAAATGATGGAATATGTAACAACAAAATGCAAGGAGGCAGTGGAAAGGTTTATTCCCAAGGGCAACAGTAACAACAGGAAGACCAGAACGAGCCCCTGGTTTACCCGACGGTGTAAGGAGGCAAAAACAAAGTGCAATAGAGAATGGAAAAAGTACAGAAGGCAGAGAACACACGAAAATAGGGAGATCAGTCGCAGAGCCAGGAATGAGTATGCACAGGTAAGGAGGGAGGCCCAGCGACAGTATGAAAATGACATAGCATCGAGAATCAAGACTGACCCGAAACTGTTGTATAGCCACATCAGGAGGAAGACAACAGTCAAAGACCAGGTGATCAGATTAAGGACAGAAGGTAGAGAACTCACAAGAAATGATCAGGAGGTATGTGAGGAGCTGAGCAGGAGATTTAAGGAAGTTTTTACAGTAGAGACAGGAAGGGCTGTGAGAAGACAGCACAGAATGGAACATCAAGAGGAAATATACCAACAAGTGTTGGATGACATACGAACAACTGAGGAGGAGGTGAAGAAGCTCTTAAGTGACCTTGACACCTCAAAGGCGATGGGACCGGACAACATCTCCCCATGGGTCCTTAGAGAAGGAGCAGAGATGCTGTGTGTGCCTCTAACCACAATCTTCAACACATCCCTTGAAACTGGGCAACTACCTGAGAAATGGAAGACAGCTAATGTAGTCCCCATATTTAAGAAAGGAAACAGAAACGAGGCACTAAACTACAGACCTGTGTCTCTGACATGTATTGTGTGCAAAGTCATGGAGAAGATTATCAGGAGGAGAGTGGTCGAACACCTGGAAAGGAACAAGATTATAAATGAAAACCAGCATGGGTTCATGGAAGGCAAATCTTGTATCACAAACCTCCTGGAGTTTTATGACAAGGTAACAGAAGTAAGACACGAGAGAGAGGGGTCTTCATTAACAATGATGATCTGATACGAAATATTATCCTATCAAAAACAATATACTCAGATCACAACATTATAGAGGTTTAGACAGGTATACGCGAGGCCCCAGACCAACAAAATGTCCCTGGACCCATTATGTACCTCTGTAATCTTTTGACTACCGGCCACAGGATGGGTATGGGGTGCATAATAAACATATTAAACTAACACGAGGGAGCCTTCACCAAATTCAACTTCACTAACAAAAACATCAGGTGGGACCAAGTCAACCAGGTCCTAAATTATATGAACTGAGAAAGCAGGTTTGGATCAGTGTTGCTTAGGCTATGTCTAGAACAAATTAACTCTGTGGCACTCGAGGTATGCTAAAGGCATATTACTTAAAGGAAAAGGAAGAGAAGATGTCAACTAGAAAGGCGCTCCCTATACAGGCGAAGGCAAAGAATAACAGAGCGGCGAAAAGAGGCCAATATATCTGTAATACGAAGGGAGGCAGTGGTCAAAGAAATAGCAAACATCAAACTAAAGCTAAAGGAATCTTACAGGAGTCAAGAAATGCGGGAAGAACTAAAAGCCATAAATGAAATTGAAAGAAACTCGAAATATTTCTTTAATGTCAAATCAAAGTCGAAAACAACATCCAGTATTGGGCCCCTACTTAGACGAGATGGGTCATACACAGATGACAGCAAGGAAATGAATGAGCTACTCAGGTCTCAATATGACTCGGTTTTTAGCGAGCCGCTAACCAGAGTCCAAGACCTAAATGAATTTATGAGCGAGACAGAATTTGGTAGACTCAAACCTATCTGATATTATCCTGACCCCAAATGACTTCGAAAAGGCTTGTTTGCAATAGTGTCATTACGATTTCGTGAATCAGATAAATGACATGCCAGTGCACTCTGCCCAAGGTCCAGACTCGTGGAACTCAGTGTTCATCAAGAACTGCAAGTAGCCCCTATCATGTGCTTTTAACATCCTATGGAGAAGGAGCACAGACACAGGGGTCATCCCACAGCTGCTAAAAACAACAGACATAGCCCCATTCCACAAAGGGGGCAGTAAAGCAACATCAAAGAACTACAGACCGATAGCACTAACATCCCACATAAAAACAAATCCTTGAAAGGGTTCTAAGAAGCAAGATCGCCACCCATCTAGATACCCATCAGTTACACAACCCAAGGGTTTAGAGCAGGTCGCCCCGGCCTGTCCCAACTACTGGACCACTATGACAAGATCCTGGATGCTTGAGGATAAACAAAATGCAGATGTAACATACAGATTTTTCAAAAGCCTTTGACAGGTGTGACCATGGTGTAATAGCGCACAAAATGCTTGAAGGAATAGCAAAAAAGTTAGTAGATAGATCTACAATTTCCTGACAAATAAAACACACAGTAGTAGTAAACAGAGCAAAGACTGAGGCGGCTACGGTGAAAAGCTCTGTTCCACAAGGCACAATACTCGCTGTGTAAGCCACAGCACCGTGTCTTCCTCTGCAGACACCCGAATTTGCACGACTGTGTCCTCCATTGAAGACACTGCAAGACTCCAGGCGGACATCAACCAAATCTTTAATGGGCCGCAGAAAACAATATGAAGTTCAATGATGAGAAATTTCAATTACTCCGATATGGAAAACATGTGGAAATTAAAACTGTATCGGAGTATAAAACAAATTCCAACTATACAATAGAGAGAAAAACTAATGTAAAAGATCTAGGGGTGATAATGTTAGAGGATCTCACCTTCAAAGACCACAACATTGTAGCAGTCGCATCTGCTAGAAAAATGAGAGGATGGATAATGAGAACCTTCAAAATTAGGGATGCCAAGCCCATGATGACACTTCAGGTCGCTTGTCCTGTCTAGGCTGAGATACTGCTGCACACTAACAGCACCTTTCAAGGCACGTGAAACTGCTGACCTAGAAAATGCAGAGAAACTTCACGGCACATAACTGAAATAAAACACCTCAATTACTGGGAATGCTTAAAGTTCCTCAACCTGTACTCCCTAGAACGCAGGCGGGAGAGATACATGATTATATACATTTGGAAAATCCTAGAGGGATTAGTACCAAACTTGCACACGAAAATCACTCCCTATGAAAGCAAAAGACTCGGCAGACGATTCAACATCCCCAATGAAAAACAGGGAGCGCCACTTGCACGGTAAGAGACAACACAGTAAGTGTCAGGGGTCCAAGACTGTTCATCTGCCCCCCAGCATACATAAGGAGGATTACGAATAGACCCCTGGCTATCTTCAAGAAGGCGCTGAACAGGCACCTAAAGTCAGTACCTGACCAGTCGGGCTGTGATTCGTACGTCGGGTTGCGTGCGGCCAACAGTAACAGCCTGGTTGATCAGGTCCTGATCAACCATGAAGCCTGGTCACAGACCGGGTCGCGGGGCCGTTGACCCCCGAAATCCTCTCCAGGTATACTCCAGGTAATGATCAAGTTTGAGGTGCAGGATGCTGTGGTCTACTGTATCGAAAGCTTTCCTAAGGTCTATAAAGCGGCCTAGTGGATATTCATTATTTTCAACAGTTGTATTAAGGAAGTCTAGTATCATTGGTGCTTATTTGGTCTAAAACCAAAATGGCAGTGGTTGATGCGTGATGCTGGAAAAGAGTATTAATCTCTTGCGTACTAATTTTTCGAAAATTTTTGTTAACAATAGTAGGTTAGATGTTGGTCTACAGTTATTTACATCCGTTGGGTCTCCACCTTTGTGTATTGTGGTAACTATTGTTATGTTGAGTAATGGTATAAACCTTGGTAATAAATACCGACAAGTTGATTTAGAAAGACACGTAAGCAAACACTGACATATTTATTAGAAAACGTTTCGGTCCTGGGACCTTGATCAAGGTCCCAGGACCAAAACGTCTACAATAGACGTTTCGCTATCCAGTGGCTTTATCAATACAAATACAAGAACATAATATGTCTAATTTTCATCTTGTCGGTATTGTATACCATTCATGTACATCCTACCGAGGTCACTGATTAATAATTAACTGAAAAACAAGTCAGACAATTTAGCTCAAGTTCAAAAGAGCGGATCATGTCCTTCCACCCACCATTTAGCTGTAGTTCAGCAAATCAAGGACCCCATTGGAAATGAGTCACTGATTTTTCTTTGGGTTATCCTAGGTAATTTACACACACGTTACTATGCATGATAATTTGTGCAGCTATTTATGTGGCTCTGCATGACCCTAGTAGGTTTAGCTCTTGGTTTATATAACGTAATTATGTGTAAATGTACCTAAATAAACAGACCAGTACTTTCCCGACATTACAAAGGAGGATGACAAAGTTGATCCCATGTATCAGAAACCTTCCCTATGAGGATAGACTGAAGGCCCTGAAACTGCACTCTCTAGAAAGACGTAGAATTAGGGGGGATATGATTGAGGTGTATAAATGGAAGACAGGAATAAATAAAGGGGATGTAAATAGTGTGCTGAAAATATCTAGCCTAGACAGGACTCGCAGCAATGGTTTTAAGTTGGAAAAATTCAGATTCAGGAAGGATATAGGAAAGTTGTGCAAGAAAGGTATAAAATACTGACAATATGACTCTCCTCCACCACGATGCTGTGAACACTAACTCCAAGGCCGAGGGACTGATTACCTCATCTTTTGTATATAGTTCTACTGTCTTCCTATTATGTCCTAGAATCTGTATTGATAAAGCCACTGGATGGCGAAACGTCTACAATAAAGATATCCAGATGTTGCACATGTGTCTTAACTTTCATATAGGAAAGTACTGGTTTGGTAATAGAGTTGTGGATGAGTGGAACAAACTCCCAAGTACCGTTATAGAGGCCAGAACGTTGTGTAGCTTTAAAAATAGGTTGGATAAATACATGAGTAGATGTGGGTGGGTGTGAGTTAGACCTGATAGCTTGTGCTACCAGGTCGGTTGCCGTGTTCCTCCCTTAAGTCAATGTGACCTGACCTGACTAGGTTGGGTGCATTGGCTTAAGCCGGTAGGAGACTTGGACCTGCCTCGCATGGGCCAGTAGGCCTTCTGCAGTGTTCCTTCGTTCTTATGTTCTTATTTTCTTACTCAACATAAAGCTTCTAGAGAGCGAGACGTTGCCACAATATGTCACATTAGTTGCATGTGTGTCCTTTTAACATACTGTCGGCAATTCTACCAATATTAATACAATAAAAAATAAACAGATGCCGCACACGTGTCTAAGCTTCACCAGGATCAGGAGAAAAAATAAAAAAAGAGGAATGTTGGAAAGTTTCCAAGACCGTAATCACAGGCTCGAGTATTAGTGTTTGTTATTATGTTAACTAGACTTTATATATTTTACCTAGTATGGTAAAGGACCTGCCTAGTATCTAAAGGACCTGCCTAGTATCTAAAGGACCTGCCTAGTATCTAAAGGACCTGCCTAGTATGGGCCAACAGGCCCGCTGCAGTGTTCCTCCTTTCTTATGTTCTTATGTCCAACAGTTAGGTATATCTATTCCGAAATGTTTCGCCTACACAGTAGGCTTCTTCAGATACAAACGGAGCAGTAGTAATGAAATAAAAATGACAATCAGTCCACCAACCTTGGAGAAAAAAGTATTTAAGGTGTTCAATCCCTCAGTAATACTTTTTCTCCAAGGCTACTGGGCTGATTGCACCATTATTTTATTACTACTGCTCCTTTTGTATCTGACTGAAGGAGAAATTTCAATTACTCAGATATGGAAAACTTGAAAAAAATAAAAATGTGTCAGGGTATACCACAAATTCTAACCATACAATAGAGCGGAAAAGTAATGTGAAGGACCTGGGAGTGATACTGTAAGAGGACCTGCTTTCAAGGACCACAACAATGTATCTACCTCATCTGCTAGGAAAATGATAGGATGGATAATGAGAACCTTCAAAATTAGGGACGCCAAGTACATAAGAACATAAGAACATAAGAACGAAGGAACACTGCAGAAGGCCTACTGGCCCATGCGAGGCAGGTCCAAGTCTCCTACCGGCGTAAGCCAATGCACCCAACCTAGTCAGGTCAGGTCACATTGACTTAAGGGAGGAACACGGCAACCGACCTGGTAGCACAAGCTATCAGGTCTAACTCACACCCACCCACATCTACTCATGTATTTATCCAACCTATTTTTAAAGCTACACAACGTTCTGGCCTCTATAATGGTACTTGGGAGTTTGTTCCACTCATCCACAACTCTATTACCAAACCAGTACTTTCCTATATCCTTCCTGAATCTGAATTTTTCCAACTTAAAACCATTGCTGCGAGTCCTGTCTAGGCTAGATATTTTCAGCACACTATTTACATACCCTTCATTTATTCCTGTCTTCCATTTATACACCTCAATCATATCCCCCCTAATTCTACGTCTTTCTAGAGAGTGCAGTTTCAGGGCCCTTAGTCTATCCTCATAGGGAAGGTTTCTGATACATGGGATCAACTTTGTCATCCTCCTTTGTACATTTTCCAGAGAATTTATATCCATTCTGTAATACGGTGACCAAAACTGTGCAGCATAATCTAAATGAGGCCTAACCAAGGATGTATAGAGTTGAAGAACAACCTGAGGACTCCTATTATTTATGCTTCTTGATATGAAGCCAAGGATTCTATTAGCTTTATTGCGAACACTTATGCACTGTTGTCTTGGTTTCAGATTACTGCTAACCAGAACTCCTAAATCTTTTTCGCAATCCGTAATATTAAGATCTACATTATTTAGTTTATATGTGGCATGGTTATTGTCCTGTCCAACATTTAGAACTTTGCATTTGTCTATATTAAACTGCATCTGCCACTTCTCCGACCACTGCATCAGTCTATTCAAATCTTCCTGGAGTGCTCGAATGTCCTCGTCAGAATGAATTCTACGGCCTAATGATGATTCTCTTCAAATCGCTTGTGCTCTCTAGGCTGGAATACTGCTGTACATTAACGGCCCCTTTCAAGGCTGGCGACATTGCAGACCTGGAGGGTGTACAAAGAACTTTCACGGCACACATAAGAGCGATAAGGCACCTAAACTACTGGGAACGGTTGAAAGTCCTTGATCTGTATTCCCTCGAACGCAGGCGAGAGAGATACACGATAATATACACTTGGAAGGTCCTGGAGGGATTGGTACCAAACCTGCACACGAAAATCACTCCATATGAAAGCAAAAAACTCGGCAGAAGATGCAACATTACCCTGATGAAAAGCAGGGGCGCCACGAGTACACTGAGAGAACACAATAAGTGTCCGGGGCCCAAGACTATTCAATTGCCTCCCAGCATACATAAGGGGTGTGATGAATGGTTTGAAAAACCGACAAGTTGAAGATTGAGACACTTATGCAGCATATGGGAATCTTTATTCAGGAAACGTTTCGCCACACAGTGGCTTCATCAGTCCAATACAAAGAGGAAGGCGTAAGGAGAGGAGGAGAATGAGGTAATCAGTCCCTCAACCTGGATTCGATGTGTTCAGTCCATCAATCTTGTAGAAAGTACAGCATAGGGCAGTAGACGTGGCTTATATACTGTAGTGAGGTGACGTGAAGCAGATGAAGCCACTGTGTGGCGAAACGTTTCCTGAATAAAGATTCCCATATGCTGCATAAGTGTCTCAATCTTCAACTTGTCGGTTTTTCAAACCATTCATCACAACTGTCAGACACTGCAGCATCATGGGATCTTGTTACAAAGAATTCTTCAACACTTGTTCAACCTTTGGACGAAGACCTACTTCGACTAGTGGATGGTACCACTATGACCCCGCCTCCATCTGCTTCACGTCACCTCACTACAGTATATAAGCCACGTCTACTGCCCTATGCTGTACTTTCTACAAGATTGATGGACTGAACACATCGAATCCAGGTTGAGGGACTGATTACCTCATTCTCCTCCTCTCCTTACGCCTTCCTCTTTGTATTGGACTGATGAAGCCACTGTGTGGCGAAACGTTTCCTGAATAAAGATTCCCATATGCTGCATAAGTGTCTCAATCTTCATACATAAGGGGGATTACCAGCAGACCACTGGGTGTCTTCAAGAAGGCACTGAACAGGCACCTAAAGTCAGTACCTAACCAACCGGGCTGTGGTTCGTAAGTTAGCTTGCGTGTGGCCAGCAGTAACAGCCTGGTTGATCAGACCCTGATCCACCATGAGACCTGGTCTCAGATCGGGCCGCGGGGGCGTTGACCCCCGAAACCCTCTCCAGGTAAACTCCAGGTGTAGGCGAAACGTTTCTTCAATAAAGATACCCAACTTGTAAAGTAAAAGGACACAAGTGCAACTAATGTGACATTTATTGTGGCAACGTTTCGCTCTCCAGGAGCTTTATCAAGCCATTATCAATGGCTTGCCACAATAAATGTCACATTAGTTGCACTTGTGTCCTTTTACTTTACATATTGTCGGTAATTCTACCAACTTTATTACAAGATACCCAACTGTTGCACATGTTTCGCCTACTGTGTAGGCTAAACGTTTCGGAATAAAGATACCTAACTGTTGCACATGTCTTACTTATCAACCTGTCGGTATTGTATACAATTTAAATAGTCATATTATTTAGATTAGAGATGTATCGGATATCCGCATCCGCGGAACATCCGCACAATTTCTTACATCCGCATCTTACTGTAAACAGATATCCGCATAAGCACCCGCAAAATAAGTAAGACATCCTCATACACACCAGCATCCACGGATATCTAAATTTTCACATCCGATACATCTCTAATTTAGATTATTGGCTGTTTTCATAGGCTGGAAATGGGGTTCATTAGGTTTAAGAACATAAGAACATAAGAACGAAGGAACACTGCAGAAGGCCTACTGGCCCATGCGAGGCAGGTCCAAGTCTCCTACCGGCTTAAGCCAATGCACCCAACCTAGTCAGGTCAGGTCACATTGACTTAAGGGAGGAACACGGCAACCGACCTGATTACATCGTCTTCAAGTATCTTCTGCTTCTATCAACCTTTCTGTACTCGACTGAAGAAGCCTACTGTGTAGGCGAAACGTTTCGAAATAAAGATACCTAACTGTTGCATATGTGACTATGGAACTGAACTTCTCCAGGCCGAGGGACTGACAACCTCAAGTTCTACGACTTTAAGGGTGATGGACTGATTACATCGTCTTCTCTACTGTTCCTGCCTACTTTCTGTATTCGACTGAAGAAGCCTACTGTGTAGGCGAAACGTTTCGGAATAAAAGTTGCCTAACTGTTGCCTGTGTGTCTTACCTGAATGAACATTAAAATGGTCTTACCTACCAACCTTAGTAAGGACCAGTAGGCATGTTGCAGTGTTCTTTCTTAACACCTTAGAGTAAGTCATACCTTCAGTGTAGGTGTACTAACGCCCATGAAGTGATCTTGATCCAAAGAATTAGAGCTACAGTACCTTAGATCGACTTTGCTTTCCATGCCTCAAGGCGCTACATGACCCCTACGAGTTTGGCGTTCCCATCATGATATAAACAATAGCCAAGGGATGAAGGACGTGTCATAATGGAAGATTTATAGAGGGAGGCCCGGAGCTGGAGCTTGACCCCAACTTACGTACTGACTACTGTGACGCGGTGATGCTGGGTGGGAAGGTTGCCCTAATGCCCTTGATGTGATGAAGCATACAAGCAGCTAGTAATGTCTGGCATGGTAGTGTTGCTAGACACTCCCGCTGGTGCTACTCTCCTTCCTCAGTTACAGTGCTACTTATGCTCCGTCAAGGGTCTACTTTTCTTTTTGATATCTGATAATGCGATTAGATACACGTTAACGCGTCAGTAAGTTGTACCGTATCCTCTCCTTGAACAAATTAGATAATGCAGTTTGTTGAAGGTTGTCGCGTAGTTTGCAAGTAAGGTTGCACTGCACAGAACAAGGTTTTTCATTATCGTTATAGACAGAGCTTCGTGACCACTGAACATTGCCAGAGAATATCCGCCGAAGCAAATTTGTCGTGCAACATTTATACAGAGGAAAACACTTCAGCAAGGTGAACTAGTGTCGCAGCGGCCACTGCAAGTTGATCCAAGCCTTCAGTCTCTCATAACATGGAAGAACTGACTGTTGTTGTGCTGGGTAAGATTATGTTTTTGTTTGCTAACCATATACTGACCATCCTGTAGGTGATAATCAGAATACTCGAGTGCGTGCAAATACTGATAAATAAGTTACATCAATAATGAACTATTTCCGTTATATTAATGAGGTGTTAGTTACAACTTCCACAAGTCACGAACACTGAAACATGTGTTATTTATTATGCTACGTTAAGTCTGATACAATTATTATTATAATCAAAAAGAAGCGCTAAGCCACAAGGGCTATACTACGCTGCAGTCTGATACAATATACACGAGTTACTGAGTATTTTTTCCAGTGTTTTGTGGTATTATGTTTTTCCCAAAAGAAAGTATCTGTGGTGACGGGTGGAATATTTCCTTCTTCACCAGCATTAAGTTGAAGGTCATCTTAGAGAAATGTATGTGAGAATTTTCAATTGTTAATAATTGCAATAGCGTAGCGGTTTCCGTGCGATAATTTGAGAATTCATTTTCTGGCCACTTAAGTTTATTCAGGTATACACAAATACAGAAATACAGTTACATAGATTATCATACATAGCAGCATATGTGTAGAGAACCTGGGATAACCCAGAAAAGTCAGTGATTGTATTGGGTTATCCCAGGTTCTGTACACATATGCTGCTATGTATGATAATCTATGTAACTATTTGTGTATACCTGAATCAACTTACTTATTCTGTTACAAGCACATCTTTCTAAAATATAACGTAGTGTTTTTGTATTTTTTTTTTTTTTGCCTAATTCATGTTTGCATAAATAACTCTACGATTGTAACCAAATATAAATAATGTAAATAGTTATTATCAGTAACTTATTTAGCCATCGAAACTTGGACCCATGTGCCCCTGTAATCTTTTGAGCTGCCGCCCACGATATGGGCATGGAGTGACTGCCGCCCACGCCATGGGCATGGAGTGACTGCCGCCCACGCCATGGGCATGAGCATGGGGTGTAAAAGATATTAAACTGATCAAACACTGGTATGTCATACTTAGTGGAAAGGATGGCCGGAAAGGATTCGAACCCACTGCTATGTCTGTACCAGAAAGGCCCATACTGGTGATCAGTGTGCTGCGCCTACACATTCTCCTATACAATCCCAATTTTAATGACATTTGGATATTAGTTTGTGCGCGATAACGTCAGAATATTTTTTTTCAACGCTGGTGTATATTAACTTGTGCAAGATTAGAATTTATATTGGGCTTAGTAGGGTCTAATTTGTGAATTTCATTGGTATAAACCTTGGTAATAAATACCGACAAGTTGGTTTAAAAAGACACGTAAGCAAACACTATGACATATTTATTACAAAACGTTTCGGTCCTGGGACCTTGATCACTTCTAACATACAGAGGTAGAAAGGCATTATATATAAGCGGAGAGTGAGGTGTGACGCACGTGACCTGAGGAATGTCATAAGAACATAAGAATGGAGGAACACTGTAGAAGGCCTACTGGCCCATGCGAGGCAGGTCCTTATCAAAACATTACAGTGAATTTGGAGGGAAGGCGGTAGAGCAACCAGGATTTCATTTTGGGGAAGGAGAGTAAAAAATCACAAGATGTTGACAATAATCAAAGAAATTTCTTTGAAAACAAACGATTTTCAACACGAGATTCCTTTAACTATGGTGTTCTTGCAGTCACTGGTCAGTGTAATGAAAATTGGCCATTAATTTAAAAATATGTATAAAAAATTGCCTGGGGGGGGGGGTTTACACGAATCAATTTTACATGCTAACTGTTATCCTACCTAGGCTCATTTCAAAGCCCCAGCCCTATCTAGGGGCTTTAGACCCAAAGACCACCCCTCCCCTACTCTTCATGGCTGTCACTTGGTAGAACGACCACTTAGGAATTATGGCATACAGCTGAAAACTTTCATCCCGTTTATTCTAAACCATGTATTGTTTAGGAAATGCCTTTATATGCACTTAAGGGATACTGACTATGTTACATGCCATAAAAAATAGAATATTGAGCCTATTCAATCATTGTTACTTTATCCTAGGTCTAGCAATTTATCCTAGGTCTAGCAAATTTTTCAAAGAACAGGTGCCCCGAGTTTCATATGAGGTGTATTAGTGAAAGTTATATCAACAAGCTTAACATTCCTTTCCCCCCAGAATGACGCATTATCATCACGTTATGCTCAAGATAGCGGCTTACAGACAGCCAATCTAATTTAGCCTACAGATTACAGAGGCAGATAATGGGTCCAGGAGCCGGGTCGCAGAGTTATATTAGCTAAACAAGTTAAACTGGTAATGAACTGTTTACATGTTTTTATCTGGTTTCAATGAGTTATTTATGTAGTCATGAAGGTCAAAAATATTACAAAAATACTACTTTACATTTTAGCCAATAGATGGCAACCACCCTAGTTTCGTATCTTCATTTTGGCTACGTACCAACTTCCCTGCACTGTCCTGCTATACTCCATGACCTAATAATAATCTCTGTCCCTCTTGCTACCCAATACCCCTACACCCTTCCCTGTCCTGCTGCGCTGTTTGACCCTTGTAGGTTTAGCGCTTTATAATAATAATGTGTACCAGCTTCTGGGCTTAAGGTTATATACAGCTCCTGGCCCTTTTGAGGCTGATAAACATGATGAAAAATTAGACATGTGTACAACATCTGGGTATATTTGTAAATTTTTCGCCATCCACTGGCTTTATCAATATAAATTCAAGGACACAGTGGGAAGACTATAGAACTATATACAAGACGAGGTAATCAGTCCCTCAGCCTTGGAGTTGAAGAGTACCGTAATCTTTAAGAATCTGAGACACTGGCTTCAGATTCAAGATTACGGTACTCCTTACCAGCTCCAAGACGGGGAATGATTACCTCGTGTTTTGTATATAGTTCTACAGTCTTTATTAATAAAGCCACTGGATGGCGAAACTTCTACAAATGAAGATACCCAGATGTTTCACTCGTGTCTAATTTTTCATCTTGTCGGTATTGTATACCATTCATGTAGACTTGATTATGTATTATTATTATTATTATAATCAAGGGGAAGCGCTAAACCCGGAGGATTATATAGCGCCTGGGGGGGGGGATGTGGAAGGCATTCAGGCTTAATTCGGGGAACTGGAGCACAGATCCAATTCCCTAAATCAAGAGCCCCTCACCAACATCAAGGAACCTTCCTTGAGGGGACTTGATTATGTAAAGCTAAAGCCCTTACTGCTCTCAGAGGTGTTGATCTGCTCCTGGACCTCTTAGGAGAGTTCAGTTTTTCTCCTAGGTTTCTCGAGGGGGGTGGGGGCCTTTATAGATTTATGGCACAATTATAATAAAGAAGCGTTAAACCTATAAGGGTCATACAGTGCAGATTTAAGGCACAAACAGTAGAGCAGTTGCATGCGTGGAAGTAGAGGGAGCAGAGTTATACGATACTGAGAAAACAACTCAGAGCAGCGACTGGAACACACAAAGTTGTCATTGTATCCTGACTGAGCTTTGATGAGCTTGGGTTCTCTTAATTATCTCGTGTATGTTTCGCGTCGAAATACTTCCGTGATTTTTCCCCTTTATCTCTAGATACCTTAAAAGAAAATTAGCAACGAAACTTTAGGTAGTTTCCTATGATAAACTTATTTCTGACTATAATTACGGGAAAGTGTTAAACCCGCACAGGTACTACAACACCTGGGGAATGACAGATAATCGGATTTAATCCAAGGGAAGGAAAGCTCTTAATTCCTTGGTTCAAGAATCCTTCACCAGGATCAAAGTATCTACTCATCCCCTCCCGTTGAAGGTCCTTCATGTGATCTTATAATTAGCAGGCTTATAATTGTTCTGAACTTTTAAAAACATAATCGCTGCCTACCATCCCCTGCTTAATTTGTGTGCCCTCTTAATAACATATATTTCTACACGTACATGTGCAAAGTATACAGTCCTAGCTGACATCAATGATATATTACTATACAGAAAGCCGCTTGTTGTGCAGAGCATTTCGGAAAAAAATAGGTCATTTTTGTCCCAGGATGCGACCCACACCAGTCGACTAACACCCAGGTACCCATTTTACTGATGGGTGAACATAGACAAGGAAACACTCCCAATGTTTCTACCCTTGCCAGGAATCGAACCCAGACACTAATCGTCTGAAGCGAGAGCTTTTGGCACCAGGCCGCGGGCTACCGTGCAAGAGTACCATTATCCCACAATATTATCCTGAAGTTTCTGTCGAGGAGTAAGTGGATAAAAATTTTTTTTTTTAGTCATGCTGATATAATTGCTGTATACTTCAATGTGAACTTGAAAAAGGAAGTCATTCAGCTATAATGAGTTTGCAAGGTATGACTTCTGTTTAAAGGGACTAAAAAAAAAGCTATACGCTTATAGGTCACCGGCTCTAAAGTATCACTTTTCATCTGTTCCTTTATTTGACCAAAAATTACTTTGTTTTTTTCCAAGTAGTCCAGCTTGTGCTCCTTCCCACGAGTACCCAGTAAGATATTTATTAAAAATTATTTCCATAAACAAAAACCATTTTACCTATTTTCATTACCTTATAGACAACTAAAATCTATATAATACTACGTAACGCATAAAAAAATCGCAGATGTTACCAACGTACAAATATTAATGGGGAAAGATTGTAATTGCTACTGACAATATGAGTGAAACCGTCAATGAGAAGGGTATGGAGAGTGAAAGCTGCCTACACCTTGGTGCCAACTACCCCCCACAGGATGGGTGCAAGGAGCAACAGCCGCCCACAGGATGATTATGGGGAGCAACAGCCGCCCACAGGATGATTATGGGGAGCAACAGCCACCCACTGGATGGGTATGGGGAGCAACAGCCACCCACTGGATGGGTATGGGGAGCAACAGCCACCCACTGGATGGGTATGGTCAGCAACTACAGCCCCATAGGATAGATACGGGGACAGATTACCGTATTCAGGACTGGTATAGATTAGATTTTGCCACCGAAGTGGCTAGTTTATTGTGCACCCCATATCCATCCTGTGGATGGTAGCGCAAGAGCATATGGATACACAAAAGGCCCAGGAACTAGGCCCTAAAGGGTTAACAGGAATACATATGGATTTATATCTACATATCTATAGTTCAATTATCTGTTACAAGCAAATTTAAGAAATTTGCTTAGTATATCTGGTATCTTATTTTCATTAATAAGATATCTTGACATGTCACATAGGTTATTATACTGTCTCTGTATTCCTAAATAAGTGGACAATTAAGCACATAGTGTTAAAGACAGTGACCATATGCCTGCTCACATAATTTACATATACATAGTTTGATCATCATCTGTTTGTCTCCCAAACTGCCAGAAGTACTTGTAACCAAGCCTAAGCCTGGCCACTACAACATCAGTCAGTCTGTTCACATTGCAAGTTGCTCCATGAACATACTTATCCATGTTCATGTTATCATAGTGGCTTCTAACTGCATTCTTATAACAATCATTTTCATGATTTACTTCTCCACTAATATTATTCCTAATGCTAGACACAGATATACCAAAGTTACATTCTACATTCTCATTCTGGGTATTTTTCTTGGCTAACATATCAACTTATCAGGAGGGACTGGTACAGAGCACAAAGAAAAGCATAAAACTAACTCACGCGTCTACGGCAGTCGCCAGTAGTCATCTCCAGGGGTTGAGTGAACTAAAATGGATGGATCACAGCCCAAAGGCTGATTACTGCACTGATTATTCGAGTTGCATGTGTCATTACCAATACGAACAGTAAACACACCTCTTTCTCTTTCTGCTTCTAGAGTGTGAGCTCAATATGTTCCGAGGCTTCGTCTTACATGGTTCTCAGAAGTGTTCGTACCAGTGAAACTGATTCGTACATGTTGTTCCAGTGACTACTTTTGACAGTGTTGGAAAATTTGTCGAATATGTAAAGCTTAATGACTAAACCCACAGAAATAAATACTGGCTATGTTGGAAACACAGTCATTTCACATCCTCGAGCACCCGTGGTTCAATCTCCAGCATGGGTGGAAACGCTGGACTTGTTTCCATACAACTGCTGTCCCTGTTCGCCTAGCAGTGAACTGGGAGCTAGTTGACTGTTATGGGTTGCATTCTGGGGGAGGGGTGATAGATAAGGGTGAGCGTTGAAATTACCTGAGGTAGGATAACAGCTCTTAGCTCCTTTGTGATTTGTGTGAAAAAGTAGTACATACACACACATGCATACATAAGCAGAGGTATGATAAAGCTCACGGTTCAGGGAGAGTGACCTAGTAGCGATCACTGAAGAGGCGGGGCCAGGAGCTCGGACTCGACCCCTGCAACCTCAACTAGGTGAGCACATTATATATATATATACACTGAAGGAGGGGTGGGATATTGCGGTCTGCAAGGTCATCTTAACTGTAATAATAATAATACCTTTATTTGCTACAAGTACATGTACAAGGCATACAGTCCTAGCTGACAACAATGACATACTACTATATAGAAAGCCCCTTGTTATTTGTTAGGTCAGTATCCCAGGATGCGACCCACACCAGTCGACTGACACCCAGGTACCCATTTTACTGATGGGGAACATAGGCAACAGGTGGAAAGAAACAGGCCTAATGTTTCTACTCTGGCTGGGAATCGAACCCAGACCCTCGCCGTGTGAAACGAGAGCGGTAGCCACCAGGCCACCAGAGCTGTAGTATCAATGTGCCTCTTGCAAGACAGTGACTGAATGAGTGACACTGAAATAGTTTCCTTCTTCGTCGGGTCACCCTACCTCGGTGGGAGACTGCCGGAGTGTGGAAGAGTAATGCTAAAAATCCATAATAATCTTACGCATTGCCGTGTTCTGCTTTCCACATTACAGGATGGACATCAATATGTTACAGAATATTCAGAGAAGGATGGCAAAGTTGATCCCATGAAGATAGGCTGAGGGCACCGAACTTGCACTGGCTGGAAAGATGTAAAATTAGGGGAGATTGACGTATACAAATGGAAAAGAAGAATAAATGAAGTGGATATAAATATGTTGATAATATCTAACCAAGACAGGACTCGCAACATTGAATTCAAGTCAGACAAATTTAGATTTAGAGTATATAAAGAAGTATTGGTTTGGCAATAGAATTGTAGAGAAGTGAAACAAACTCTTAAGTAACGTCATGAGAACAGTGAAGAAGCACTACTGTAGGCCTTCTAGTCCATGCTAGGCAGGTACAGTTCACTCCTAACCACTTCAACTCATAAGAAAACAAGAATGAAGGAACACACTTCAGTAGGTATATTTGCCCATGCTGGAAAGGTCGAACTCACACTCAGCCACACCCACTCATGTACCCATCTAACTATATTCAAAAGTTACTCAGAGTTCTTGCCTCAGTGACGGTATTGCCAAACAAGTATTTCCTTATATCCTTTCTAAATCAAAATGTGTCCTAGTTGAATTTTTATCCTCCTTGTTTATTCCTGTTTTCCCCCAGTTCCACATCTTTCTAGCCTATCTTCGTAGGAAAGGTTTCTGGTGCATGGGATCAACTTCGACACCCTTTTCTGTGGGTGTGGTTAAGTACGAATTAGACTTGCCTAGCATGGGTAGACTTCACTGTACTTATATTCATCGAGCTTTTCAAACCTACTGTCTTCTCCTTTCCAGGAGGAAGCGGGTTCTTGGGACAACATGTTGTCTCAGAGCTACTGACGGAGGCGCAGAAGATGAGTGCAGCTGTAGACGTCTCCCAAGAAGTTGCGGCCGCCGATACGGAAACGGAGACAAAAATAGAAACTGAAATGAAGACGGAAGCGAGGGTTGAGGATAAAACGAAGGCCTCCCACCGCTGTTGCATCAAGGAGATCCGGGTCCTGGACGTGAAGCCTTACCAACCTTGCACAGGCAAGTGATGGAGGGTGAAGTGTCCAGTAACTAAACCCTCACTTGATTGTTTGGCACAGAGTTACCATGAGTTGTGTACGTGATAGTAAGGACCAGGGATGGTGGTGATGACCAGGGG
This sequence comes from Cherax quadricarinatus, assembly GCF_038502225.1. NCBI lineage: Eukaryota > Metazoa > Arthropoda > Malacostraca > Decapoda > Parastacidae > Cherax > Cherax quadricarinatus. The sequence continues at coordinate 5,310,358 of NC_091306.1, read as the reverse complement.
TGAGTGATAGCTGGGGATGATGATAATGGTGATCACATCATTGTTTAGTTAATCTTAAGTTAATTTTAAGCCTGCCCGTAATGCTATGCATACTAATGGCTTTGGCATGCTGCTCTTATCTGTATTTTTTGTACCTATGTATGTATGTTCAAATTATTAAATAAACAAATAAATAAATAAATAAATAAATAGGGGATTATGATGCTGATAACCGGAGTTGAAGGTGATGGATGGATGGATAAGAGAAATAAGTGAGAAGGATGTGTAAGGGGATGGATACTCACCTAATTGTGGTTGCAGAGGTCGAGACTCAGCTCCTGGCCCTGGGTGTGATGGTTGAGTGTAGTGATACGCCCAAGTTTATTTTCGTTTTAGTACCAGTGATAAGATATTACCACGGTTGCTTACTGATGCTAGATATTACCATGGAGAGGTTGCTGTTGATAAATATTACCTTGGTATGTTGGTAGTGATCACTATTTTGTGATGGTGGTAATGACTGGTGGTTCTGTTGTTAAGTATCAAATGCAGCTGACAGTCAACCCAGACAGTTTTTGCTGGGTCATGACTAGTTAGCTAAAAGTATAAATTTGTAGCGCATATACCTTGACACTTTTAAACTTGGAGCACTGTTACTGAGCCCTTCCCAGATTAGATTTAGATTTTTGCCACCGAAGTGGCTATTTTTTTTTTTTATTTAAAACCAATACAGTTTAACATAAAAATAAAGAAACAGTATGGAACCTAATCAAATTAACTGACAAACGGCTTGTACCTACATGCTTGCAAGGTATTGCTGCCAAACATACAACAAAAACTTACAGCAAGAACATAGCTAAAAAAATTACATGTCACAGGGTCATGAATTGACATATATACAAAACCTTGCATATATATAAATTGTACACATAAATGACATCTGACAAAGGTTCGATACACTTGAACATGAAATATACAAAGAAGTTATATCAGTTAAATCCCATCCTTCACATTAATCAAAAAAACAAAACCTAACATCATAATCTTACTAGAACATCTACATACTTATCCCTAACAATACAGCTTTACATATACCAACATACAAATAAACAGAAAAAGAATACAGCTTAGAACACAATAACTGAAGCTCTATACTGTTACAATAAACCCATATACAAATCTCAGACACAAATGGACTACGTTACTAAACTGTCTAGATATGTCTGTATACCATACAGACTAAAACTTAACATCAAGAACCTAGCATTGACACCAAACCGGTATCAGGGTACAGACCATAATTATAAACTTTAAAAAGAATCAATCATGCATATATAAAGTATTACATAACGTCTGACCCATGACAAAGGCTCAATACAATAGAAAGGGATATATATTTATATATATACACACACACACCCACACACCCACACACCCACACACCCACATCCACACACACACACCCACACGTACACACAAAAATTTTCACAAAATCACATTAATCAGATGCACTGTATGCATAAAGCAAAACAGGATATAAGTATATCTCATCGTGCAAAAACCCAGCACGTAACATAAATACAAACTAAAACACACTTCATGTCGTAAAGAACTTATTTCTCAAGAATCATGTTATACAAGACTGATACACATCATAATTATACATAAAAAAATCTACTATATTATACCTACATTCTGAAAAGTGTTATATCTAACATAACGAGACCTTGAGCTCTACATCCACACTTGGATGCCATAAAGTCTCAATGAAAACCAGGACACCATTCCAAACCCACATTCACAACACTCTCACGACCCCCCCCCCCACCAGGGAGGCGAGCCCGTTGTGACCCCCTGACTCCCTCCAACCTATGAAAACCCCTTCACTCACTCATTATCAATCAACAGATTTACGAGAATCCCTAACGTTAGCAATCTATACCCCTCTGAGAAAGCCTGATCCCACCTCCTCCCATCCCTGGCAGCACACCCCCCCACTCTTCAAAGATCTAAACTTACTCCCAGTTCAGTACATCCACACTTACTACTGTGCAATCTATATCTACAGGGCCTTAAACTCTAATATCAACCTTGACCTAAAACGCTTTCTTGATAGTTGTGACAGAACCCACAGGCATAACACCAGAAACAAACATCTCTACGACATTCCCCGTGTCCGACTAAACCTTTACAAAAATTCAATGTATGTCAAAGGCCCTAAAATCTGGAATACCCTACCTGAGAACTCTAGAACTGCAGACACATTCATCACCTTCAAAACTACCATTAGAAAACATCTTATCTCCCTGATACACCCCGTCAACTAACTTCACGAATACCACCTGGTGGTTCACACTTACAATCGCTCACTCATTTGACCATAAACAGAAATATTAATCTCAGTCTTAAAATAATGAATCCTGTGATACTCCAATACTGAAACTATATACTGCGCCAAAACAAAAGCATTCACATTGCTAAACTCACAAAATAGTATTTAGTCACTTAGCCATAATACCAACTTACCTCATAATTTGTAATATTTTACATTTAAGAATAAAACTAAGTATGCCCGAAATGCCTAGCCATGCTAAGCGTTCTAGTGGTACACTCTGTAATCTCAATTTTACTACATGTAAACCAAACAATAACCAAATTTCTGTAAACTCAGCATTGTAATCCTTATAGAGAATAAACTTTGAATTTGAATTTGAATTTGAATTTGAATACAAATCTCTGTTACGACACATCGTACGATAGAACGTTACCGCAAGAACCTTCCTTCGCTCTTCACTATCCCCTCTCCCCCTCATCACCCACGACATATATATATAATCTACCATGATATAATCTAAAGCTCTTATGACACCCTCGTCTAACCCACCCATATCTAGACTTAAAGCACGCAAAACCGACACCCCACGGCCCCCCACCCTCTGTACCAACCTACTTAACCAGCTCCTAACCTCCTCTAGCCCTTCACAAAAGTAAACTACATGGAACGCTGTCTCATCCCCTCCACAGATACTACACCCCCCACCCTCTACAACCTGTCTGTTTCGTAATATCTCACCAGACGGAAGGATCCCATGCAGAAAACGAAACATCACCTCACGCGCCCGAGGGTTTAACTTCATTTTACTAAATCTAAACCAAATACTCTTCCACGCATACATGGGGAACAAACCCTCAACTGGGACAACGCACCTACCTACAAGTAACCTACACAAAACCCTTATACGAACCTTTCTCAGTTCCCTAACCAACATCACAGCCCTCAAAACTATTTCACATTCCCTCAACTCCATTCCTCGATACCACATACCCAGCCTGTCGTGTATCCTTCCCAAACGCCCCGCGTTCACACCCTCATGCAACACTTCCCATTTAATAAACACACAATTAGCCCTCCGTCTCAAATCCATCAACCCCAACCCACCCTGACTTACAGGTAACATTACAACTTCCCTCCGTAACCAATCACAACATGAACCCCACAAAAATTTGTACACCCGTCTTAGAATCCCCGCAATCGCTGTCCCTGTAATTGGGAACACAGTTGCAACATGCCAAACCTTACTATACAATAAAATGTTCACGACTATCACTCGCTGTATCAGAGTTAGGTGCTGGGGTCTCAGAACACCTAGACGCCCCACAATCCTTTCCAATAACCTAATCGAGTTTTCCTCCCGCACCGCAACCATGTCATCCCTATAAATAATACCACAAATCTTTAAAGACACCGCCCATTCTTTAACAACATTACATCTCCCCCCACACCCCCCACCCAAGAACCCAACCCCATGCACCTTGACTTCGCACTATTTACCTGCATACCCGTGGCACTTCCAAATAATTGCGCCACCTCGTCCAACACTCCCATTGACATCCCTTCATGAATGAGAACAGTGGTGTCGTCAACATATCCAATTAACCCCGGCCAGGCCCTCCCACCCCCCACACTTCCCTCACATGGCGTACATAAGCTACGGTCAACCATTCTATAAAAGGGGTCCTGGAAACACGCAAACAATATTTGGGACATGGGGCATCCCTGTCTAAGGCCTCTTCCCATTGCAATTTCCCTCCCCATACACCCATTAATCTGTATCCTCATTTTCGCCCCCTTGTACAACGTATTTACCCACTCGACTATTTCCTCCCCAAAACCCTGTCTCCTAAGTATAACCTGCAAAGCTCCCCTTTCCACTCTATCATATGCTCCCTGCCAATCTAGATCCAACAAAGCCGCCCCTCCACCCCCACCCTTAGCTTCCACAAAACTTCTCAGTATCCCATGTCCTTCAATCATCGACCTTCCCGGCAACCCAAACTGAGATTTTGACACCACCCTCCCCACAACACATTTGAACCTATTACCTAAAATTTTTGCAAACACCTTATAGTCTGCACACATCAGTGATATGGCTCGGTACTCCCGAAGGGTGGGCTGCCCCTTGACCTTCGGGACCAACACTACAACTGCTGTTTCCTGCTTCTCCCCCAACTTACCCTTATCCTTCATACGATTAAATAACCTAACTATAAATTCCTTTATCAACGCCCAATGTTGTAAATAAAATTCTACCGGGAGACCATCAATACCGGGAGCTTTCCCCTTCCTCATTCCCCTTAACGCATTCTCTATTTCGTCTGCCGTAATAGTCCCACCTAAAGCCTTTCGATCACTATTTCCTAAATTACACGTCACATACGTACACACCTTGTCCAACGCCACGTCACCCACCCCCCCACTGTTCCAGTACTTCTCGTACCAAGCCTCCGCATACGCACACATCCCCTTCGTGGTTCGTATCTCCTGCCCTACTCTATAATTCCCAACCATCTCCGTTACCTCTAAACATGGTATAGCTGTCACCGCCTGCCTTTGCTTTTGATGCCGCAAAACACACGCTGATGGCTTGTCGCCCCAAAGCACTTCCTCCACCCCTGCCTGCATCCTTACAGCTTGAAACCTTTCATTTTGCAACACCCTCAACCTTCCCTTTATTTCAGCTATTTCATCCATAGGAAAATTATTCCCACCCACCCCCCTCCCATAGCAACCTCTTAACCTATCCTCTAAATAGTTAGCCAGTCCATATTTTAAATTATTAATACGTTTTCCCTCTCTCACATAAAACATTCTAATCCTTTCCTTTGTGACACTATCCCACCATGTCACAATGTCATCCACTCCCTGTTCTTCCACACTAAGCTCCCTCCATAGGACTGAAAACCCCTCCAACCCCTCCTCATCACCTAACACACTTATATTTAATTTCCAATAACTTCTATATATGTCCGCGAGCGTCCCCCACCCAACCTCCACCACCACTGCCCTATGACCTGACATTGTAGCCTCAACAGTACTGAAAGATTTCACATCCACTCCCTGAGAAAGGTACACTCTATCTAGTCTCGCAGCATATCCACTCTTAACAAACGTATATTCAGTCTCCCACACCGCCCCCCCAAAGGCATCACATAACCTAACATCCCTTAATAAATCCCTAAGAGCCACAGACATATATCCAGCCCCTCTTGGGTCCACATCAGCCACCCTGATTACACTATTCCAGTCCCCACCAACTATCGCCACCTCTGGCAGTGCACTTAAGAAAAACACAAGATCCTCACACACAAAATCATTCTTTACCTTTATGTTATTTTCTGCCGGCGCATACACACTCACAAAAGACACACGCTTACCCATCCACCACCCATCCACACGCAACACCCTCCCTCCCCCTCCTCCCTCACTTCTCTGCAAAACAAACGGGCTCGTCTCCCTTATTAAAATTCTGACACCACCTTTTAGACGGGGAGATGGCAGGATAACTACTCGAAATCCTGCCACCTCCAACACCCTACCCTCTTTGAAATTGTGCTCCTGCAGGAACACAACATCCACTCTAGATTTATTCAGAAAATTACGAAACCAATCTCTCTTCATACCGCTACATAACCCATTAACATTTACAGACATACACCTAAGGCCTATTAAAGTTTCCACCCCTGCTTCCTCTCATCACTCTTTACAACTCCAGAGCTTGAATTTACGTTCGACACCTTCAGAGTGCTCTCTTTCCCTCCCCCCTTCTTCCGGTGCCTCCTATCATGGCTACCACCACCTACACCACAACCTTCACACTACACCTCAGTCTGTTTCCCAGGCCTTTGTGCAGGCATAAGGATGTCATCAGAATCTGATGTAGCCGCCCTCTTTCTCGTGACAGTCATGTTACACATGTCTTGGTCAGATGTTACCTCTCGATGAACCTCCACTTCCACCTGAGAATGGTTTAATGATTCAATGGACTACTCCAAACCACCATTACGTCCCAAATTATCATGTCTCAGACTTTCTGGAAGCGACGATTCTCCAATGACACCACGCTCAGATGTAACGTCCCTCTCTGGTGGTGACAACGTCTTCAACACCTCCACCAATTCCTCCTCAATCTCAAGAACCTTCTCCTGTACTTGCTGCTCCTCCTTATCCACAGGAGACGACACCTGATCAGGCAGTTGGGGGCGGGACTCCAACTCACCGCCAGTCCTGTGTGCCCGATCCACTATCTCGCTCCACAAAACACCACGCCCTCCATCCGATGTTTGTTCCTCACCTGCCACTTTTGAAGCAGGGGCTGCGACGTCCACCACAGGTCCAGGCACATGTCTTCGCTTGTCACAGGTCGCCACTATGTGATCATACTCACCACATAGGCGGCACGTACGTCGTTGTCCTGGGTACATTACCATTACCTGTGTCCTGAAATCTTGTAGATACACATAGGATGGTATTGGGTGCCTCAAAGTCATTTTGAGGTTGAAAGAACCCTCTGGAAAACCAGCATAGGCTCCTGCCGCCCACGTACCATGTTGAGCATAATGCACTGTCCCATACTTCTCAAAAACTTTCCTTATATCCGCCTCGTCCGCCTCAAAGGGAACGTTGTGTAACTTGATCCACGTATAATACCGTGAAACATCTATCAATCTTACAGTGACAGCTGGTGTGACGTTAAGACTCACGTCCTGAAACCTGGTGACTAACGATTCATAAACCGTTGCTGATAGCAGTTTGACGAAAATTCGTTGTCCTCCGTTCAATGCTACACCATACAAGTCACTATCTTGTACGCCATATGTCTCCCGGATGATCTTTGGCAATAAGACTTGCACAGAACTGGGCATTATCGTTCCTTTAAGTAGCTCAATGCCTACAGTATTTATCCTTCGTCTCAGACTAACCGCCATCTTGACAATCACAGTGCACCTAAGTTGTTAGCCGAGGTGTGACAGCACCACTTCACACCACTGCAGCCAGGTAACTGACAAGGGCGCTCGCCTACAAACAGCAGAGGGGTGCAGAGCACAACCGCACTCTACCGTGGTCAGGCAGCGAAAGTGGCTAGTTTATTGTGCACCCCATATCCATCCTGTGGACGGTAGCACAAGAGCATATGGATACACAAAAGGCCTAGGAACTAGGCCCCAAAAGGGTTAACAGGTATACATTTGGATTTACATCTACATATCTACAGTTTACATATCTGTTACAAGCAAATTTAGGAAATTTGCTTAGTATATCTGGTATCTTATTTTCATTAATAAGAATATTGCTGCACTCTAACAGCACCTTTCAAGGCAGGTGAAATTGCCGACCTAGAAAATGTACAGAGAACTTTCACGGCGCGCAGAACGGAGATAAAACACCTCAATTACTGGGAGCGCTTGAGGTTTCTAAACCTGTATTCCCTGGAACGCAGGAGGGAGAGATACATGATTATATACACCTGGAAAATCCTAGAGGGACTAGTACCAAACTTGCACACGAAAATCACTCACTACGAAAGCAAAAGACTTGGCAGACGATGCACCATCCCCCCAATGAAAAGCAGGGGTGTCACTAGCACGTTAAGAGACCATACAATAAGTGTCAGGGGCCCGAGACTGTTCAACTGCCTCCCAGCACACATAAGGGGGATTACCAACAGACCCCTGGCAGTCTTCAAGCTGGCACTGGACAAGCACCTAAAGACAGTTCCTGATCAGCCGGGCTGTGGCTCGTACGTTGGTTTGCGTGCAGCCAGCAGCAACAGCCTGGTTGATCAGGCGCTGATCCACCAGGAGGCCTGGTCACAGACCGGGCCGCGGGGGCGTTGACCCCCGAAACTCTCTCCAGGTAAACTCCAGGTATCTTGACATGTCACATAGGTTATTATACTGTCTCTGTATTCCTCAATAAGTGGACAATTAAGCATAATGTTCAAGACAATGACCATATGCCTGATCACATATGTGGAAAATACTGTATATATTTTCCAGAAATTCAGTATTTATATGTAAATAGATGGCCATACTGTATTTAATAATATTTATGTCATAGAAAACGGAAAGCCTGCGTCTGCACAGACGAGACTCGCCATCTTGGTTTTGAGTTTTGTATTAGAAACGTTGGTGAATGGGGAAGAATTTTTTGTGCTCTAGAGGTTAAAATTGTGCTGACACCTCTCAAATAGGAGGCTGAATTGGTGGATGTCCATTCCTGCATAACTTGAGATATCAGATGACTGGACAAGACAGCTCCAGGAGCCTCAGATAAGCTCTCTAGATTTGTGTATAATTCTGGCCAGTGTTTTCATAAATTTAGTTAGCGAGGTTTTTTTGGGTATGATACAACTTAATATCCAGTCAAATTGGTGAGTGATATTAAGATATATTTTCCTTCTGTTATGTATATGTGAATTTATATATAATCATTTTTTAATATACAGTCCACAAATTTATATATTTACCAGTATTCCTGGTGTATGCATATTTCATTTAATTAATAGGTCCACAGCAACTTGTGGTTATGACAGTGGTAGGTATTGAAGGGGGACATTTTTTGCGACCTAGGTGTCCCAAATTCCTACTTGTCTATGTAACATTGATAAATAATAATTATCTTTGTTATCATTTACTGTTATGTACATAATTAGTTACATTCAGATAAATGCAATTTTCCACATTTAATTTGCCCGTTGGTCCTTCTTGAACCGGAGGTAATTAGTGAAGTCATTAATTGGTTAATTACTTAATAATTATATGTGAAATGACAGAAGGAGGTGGATGTTAAGTTCACAAATTTATTTAATGTGTAGTGGATTATAATTATTACAATCTTAATTTTGATATGTCAAGCGCTCCCAGTAATTGAGGTGTTTTATCTCCGTTATGCGCGCCGTGAAGGTTCTCTGTACATTTTCAAGGTCAGCAATTTCACCTGCCTTGAAAGGTGCTGTTAGTGTGCAGCAATATTCCAGCCTAGATAGAACAAGTGACCTGAAGAGTGTCATCATGGGCTTGGCCTCCCTAGTTTTGAAGGTTCTCATTATCCATCCTGTCATTTTTCTAGCAGATGCGATTGATACAATGTTATGGTCCTTGAAGGTGAGATCCTCCGACAAGATCACTCCCAGGTCTTTGACGATGGTGTTTCGCTCTATTTTGTGGCCAGAATTTGTTTTGTACTCTGATGAAGATTTAATTTCCTCGTGTTTACCATATCTGAGTAATTGAAATTTCTCATCGTTGAACTTCATATTGTTTTCTGCAGCCCACTGAAAGATTTGGTTGATGTCCGCCTGGAGCCTTGCAGTGTCTGCAAAGGAAGACACTGTCATGCAGATTCGGGTGTCATCTGCAAAGGAAGACACGGTGCTGTGGCTGACATCCTTGTCTATGTCGGATATGAGGATGAGGAACAAGATGGGAGCGAGTACTGTGCCTTGTGGAACAGAGCTTTTCACCGTAGCTGCCTCGGACTTTGCTCTGTTGACTACTACTCTCTGTGTTCTGTTAGTGAGGAAATTATAGATCCATCGACCGACTTTTCCTGTTATTCCTTTAGCACGCATTTTGTGCGCTATTACGCCATGGTCACACTTGTCGAAGGCTTTTGCAAAGTCTGTATATATTACATCTGCATTCTTTTTATCTTCTATTGCATTTAGGACCTTGTCGTAGTGATCCAATAGTTGAGACAGACAGGAGCGACCTGTTCTAAACCCATGTTGCCCTGGGTTGTGTAACTGATGGGTTTCTAGATGGGTGGTGATCTTGCTTCTTAGGACCCTTTCAAAGATTTTTATGATATGGGATGTTAGTGCTATTGGTCTGTAGTTCTTTGCTGTTGCTTTACTGCCCCCTTTGTGGAGTGGGGCTATGTCTGTTGTTTTTAGTAACTGTGGGACGACCCCCGTGTCCATGCTCCCTCTCCATAGGATGGAAAAGGCTCGTGATAGGGGCTTCTTGCAGTTCTTGATGAACACGGAGTTCCATGAGTCTGGCCCTGGGGCAGAGTGCATGGGCATGTCATTTATCGCCTGTTCGAAGTCATTTGGCGTCAGGATAACATCGGATAGGCTTGTGTTAACCAAATTCTGTGGCTCTCTTATAAAAAATTAATTTTGATCTTCGACTCTCAGTCTGGTTAGCGGCTTGCTAAAAACTGAGTCATACTGGGACTTGAGTAGCTCACTCATTTCCTTGCTGTCATCTGTGTAAGACCCATCTAATTGCCAGGCATAATGAGGGCAAATTCCTAGGCCTATACCTCGACAACAACGTGAACTTCAGCACCCATATCCAACACATAACCAAAAAAGTATCCGAAACGGTTGGGATCCTCTCCAAGATACGATACTACGTGCCGCAAACTGCCCTTCTCACACTATACCATTCACTTATATATCCATACCTCACCTATGCTATCTGTGCTTGGGGTTCAACTGCAGCAACACACCTAAAGCCAATAATAACCCAACAAAAAGCCGCAGTAAGAATAATCACTAAATCCCATCCCTGGCAACACCCCCCCCCCACTCTTCATAGATCTAAACTTACTCCCTGTTCAGTACATCCACACTTACTACTGTGCAATCTACATCTACAGGACCTTAAATTCCAATATTAGCCTTGACCTAAAACGCTTTCTTGATAGTTGTGACAGAACCCACAGGCACAACACCAGACACAAACATCTCTATGACATTCCCCGTGTCCGACTAAACCTTTACAAAAATTCAATGTATGTCAAAGGCCCTAAAATCTGGAACACCCTACCTGAAAATTCCAAAACTGCAGACACATTCATCACCTTCAAAACTACCATCAGAAAACATCTTATCTCCCTGATACACCCTGCCAACTAATAATACGAATACCACCTGGTGGTTAACACTTACACTCACTCACCCATTTGACCATAAACAGAAATATCAATCTCAGTCTCAAAATAATGAATCTTAACTAGTCATAAGTTGGCCTGTGATACTCCAATACTGAAACTATGTATAGTGCCAAAACAAAAGCATTCACATTGCTAAACTCACAACTAGTATTTAGTCACTTAGCCATAATACCAACTTACCTCATAATTTTGTAATATTTTAAACTTAAGATTTAATATAAGTCTGCCCGAAATGCCTAGCCATGCTAGGTGTTCTAGTGGTACACTCTGTAATTATTTTACTACATGTAAACCACACAATAACCAAATTCTGTAAACTCAGCATTGTAATCCTTATAGAGAATAAACTTTGAATACTGGACGTTGTTCTCGACTTTGATTTGGCATAGGAGAAGAAATACTTTGGGTTTCTTTCGATTTCATTTATGGCTTTTAGTTCTTCCCGCGATTCCTGACTCCTATAAGATTTCTTTAGCTTAAGTTCGATGCTTGCTATTTCTCTGACCAGTGTCTCCTATGCATTTCAGATATATTGACCTCTTTTAGCCGCTCTGTTATTCTTTTCCGTCGCCTGTAAAGGGAGCGCCTGTCTCTTTCTATTTTACATCTACTCCTCCTTTTTCTTAGAGGAATAAGCCTTGTGCATACATCGAGTGCCACCAAGTTAATCTGTTCTAGGCATAAGTTGGGGTCTGTGTTGCTTAGTATATCTTCCCAGCTTATATCGGTTAGGACTTGGTTTACTTGGTCCCACTTTATGTTTTTGTTATTGAAGTTGAATTTGGTGAATGCTCCCTCGTAACTAGTCTCATTATGTCGGTCTGGGGTTCCGTGCATACATGTCTGAACCTCAGTTATGTTGTGATCTGAGTATATTGTTTTTGATATGGTGACATTTCTTATCAGATCATCATTGTTAGTGAAGATGAGGTCTAGTGTATTCTCCATTCTAGTAGGCTCTATTATTTGCTGGTTTAAATTGAATTTTGTGCAGAGATTTAAAAGCTCGTGTGAGTGTGAGTTTTCATCAGAGCTGCCTCCTGGTGTTATTACTGCAACAATATTATTTGCTATATTCCTCCATTTTAGGTGCCTTAAGTTGAAATCCCCCAGGAGCAAGATGTTGGGTGCAGGAGCTGGAAGATTTTCCAGACAGTGGTCAATTTTTAACAGCTGTTCCTGGAATTGCTGGGATGTTGCATTCCGAGACTTGTAGACTACCACAATGACTAGGTTTTGGTTCACGACCTTTACTGCTAAAACTTCCACTACATCATTTGAGGCATTAAGCAGTTCTGTGCAAACAAGTGACTCTGTCACTATAGCTATAGTGCCTAATAGGTGTTTAATGTGTCGATATGGGTCAAAAATGTATTTGAAAATAGGATAGAACCAAGAGTTCCCTTTGCGCATGCGCGGATGTGTGGGGGTAGAGGTCGACTCGGGGCATGAGTGAGGCGGCAGTGTTTTGAATGGGCTTAAGAGGCTGTGAAAACATGGGACCAGGAAATTGGCGTTCACGGCGGCCTAAGGATTAATATAGGCCTCACTTCATAATAGGAAGTGTCGTGACTGTCCCTGGTGAAGAGTGAGGGAACGTGATTGACGGCACCGCTATAAATAAGGTGGTAAAATGAGTGAATAATGGTAGGACCGGGGGTGACTGGCGCGTCGCCATGGACTGTGTCCCGGGGAAAAATACCCGTGATTTAATCATCACTCATCGGTCTCAAATCTTAATGGAGTGGCCTCCAATGTGTATAATAATTATGAGACATTAAACCGTCTTGTAAATTGTAATGTAATCAGTGATAATAACACTAAGTTAAGGAATCGTTGAAGCGATATGAACTGCCATTCCCAGAGTGTGTGTGCACATGTTTACCTCGTTGTTCCTGTCCCGAGGATAGTGAAAGCTTTATGGAGTCACAACTTCTAAACCGGGACAAACCGACGGATACCTTGTCCTGCTGGAATAAGAACCGTGTTGGTGTAGCAGGACATCGAAATGAGATGGTGAATGGAGGAAATAAGGAGTATCAATCACCCACAGTTAAGTAACCCTTCTAGTTATAGCAGACTGATACTGGCCAGTTAGGTATGTTGTAATTGAATAGGTTATGAGTGATCCAGCTACATCAAGTGACCACCAGAGAATATCTGGTAAGTGGTGAGATTATGTACAAGTGTTTTTCCTTGATGGATATATCCATGTGTAACCTACCCCCCCCCCCTTCATTCAGTTACACTAATATAATCTATACAGTCCACAATTAATTAGTAGCACCGTACTTGTGGGTGCTATCCAATCCATACTGGTCTCGGATAGATATGGATAAGATTGTGAGGTCGAAGGAACCACCTGCCGTGACCAGGGGTGGTTAAGTTTTCTCACATGTCTACATGGGGTGACTACGGTAAATAATATGGTTGTTTCCCAATGAGTTTACTTGTATGCATGTAATGTTGAGGTACATAAAGGTAATCACCCTAGAAAATTTTCCACATCTGCCCGCTGGTCCTTCCTGAACCGGATGCAATCAGTGAAAAAATTAATTGAATTAATTACTTAATAATTAAGTGACTGATTGAAGGAAGTGGGTATAGGGTACACAAGTTTAATCGATCGTGTGGTGTATGATAATTAGCCCAATTAATTGCTAGCACATGTGTGGCTAGGATTTATACAAGAGTAAATTGCAAGAATTACTCTTATAAGGCGCCTACTTAAGTTGTATAATCAGTGATTAATAATTCTCTAACCATGACTGGATCTGATGGAGTTAATGTGGCTGACAAGTCCATGAATTTTAGAGTAATGAAAGCATCATTACAGGCTATTAAAGGCCATGTGACGAAGGCATTTGATTTAATGAATCAAAGAACCGTGAACCCTAATGAATAAAGTTATATTTAGATGCTTTAGAGAGTAGATTTGATTGGTACAAATTGTGGTTTAAAGACTGTGAAAGAGATCTGCTGGAGAATTGTGCAGATGGAATGGAAATGAATGTTTTAATTAATCAACATTACGAACTGGAAGAAAAACTGTCTTGTAAAAGTAAGGGTTTGAATAAATTAAAGGGTGTAAGCCAGGCAGTTGATCAACCTATTAATGCAAAGGGTGGGTTTGCCAAAACCTCCAGAGTACGGTCTGGAGGAAATCAGACTAGGTCGGCAGGAATTAATTGTTCAATTGCAGACCCGTCAGCCAAACAGTTCTAAGGATATAACACATAATGACTCTGAAGTATCTGTCAAGTCTCAAAAGGGAAAAATAATCCCAGTGGCAATAATCATAGTTAAGAGTTAAATAGGCACATATCAAGTCAGGAATCAGTAATGGTGGTTCCTCACATCAAGGTAAGAGGAATAAGTACCTCAGTAAGGGTAACCCAGTTAATAAGAGGTCAGGCAAGGAAAAGAGAGACTGTCTCTTCTGCCAGGGTACTCATTTCACTAAAAATTGTAATGCCTATAATTCATGGGATATTAAAGTGGAAAGAATGAAAGAACTTGACAGATTATCAGATGTCTAGACAATCATAATGTAAAGGATTGTCATACCAAATTGAACAGTTGCTATCAATGCAACAAGGGAAGGCACCATACAGTTATGTGCAGGGTTGTATGCAATTCTTATAATAATGGTGACAATAATGATAATGTTAATAACCCTGACACTACAGTGACTGATATAAAGGTTGCAGCTAATGGCAATAATGATGGCCTAGCTGAGGTAGTCTTGCCGGTGTTGGATGTAATAATTCAGGATAAAGGGCATAAATCCAAAAGCATGCGGCGTCACTCTCCTCAACACTGGTACGGGCCATTTAATATATGGCAGACTACCGCCTAGTAATAATGACTAGAGGAAGTAGTGAATACAGTCACGGTGTCTTACTCATAAAAGGTCAACCCAGTACAAGTATTCTTCTATCGAGAATGATGTTGAACCAGTCTAATTTGTGGGAGCTGGACAGCATAGAGATTAATATAAATGAGGAAAGTCCAAATGATTCCATTACTCAGGAACAATACCTGAAGGATGTTAAATGTGAATCTGGACATTACTGGGTGCGACTTCCGTGGAAGCTCGACCGTCCAGAATTGCCTACTAATTATAGGATGGCGTATGGACAGTTAAATGGCTCAGCTCTGCGAACTGAGCAAGACACCAAAATTGTTGACTGCTTATAATGATATAATTAATAAACAGTTAAATAATAAATTGTTCTTACTTCAGGCGACGATAAATGCACACCTTAAGTGCACAGGTGGTCCGCTGAGCGTAGTAATTGGGTAAATAATCTTATGTGGACAATTTCCGGGTGTGACGTCAACTGAAGAGGAACTAATGAGGATATGTGAAGGGGTTAATGAAATAATGCAAGGTGCAAGGATACCCCTGAGGGAATGGAACAGTAATTAGTCCATTTTGAGGGATCAATAAATATGGATGGCCATGGAGTTGAAGTGCCTATCTGCAGTAAGGTGCTGGGGCTGACTTGGGATACTGAGAGAGACTTGTTATTGTTAATGTCTCATAATTCCAGTATGCCCAATAATTTAACCCAGAGAGCATAAGCTTAGTGTCACACCTTACAATAAGAGGGATATTGTTAATACCAGAAGCATGGAAGCTTGAGTGTGCTTTGGATGGAGCCCTACCTGAGGAGTTAACAGGTGGAAAGAATTAATGGGTGATTATGTAAATACCAATGTTGGAGTTCCCAAGCCAGGTGGCCAGTGAAGATGGGAAAATTGTAATCCACATTATGTAAGTCGTCTAGCAACGACCTCCGCCCAGCCGCAGTGTGGAAAATATTTTAATTTTCCGAAGCTATAGTGCCTAATAGGTGTTTAATGTGTCGATATGGGTCAAAAATGTATTTGAAAATAGGATAGAACCAAGAGTTTCCTTTGCGCATGAGCAGATGTGTGGGGGTAGAGGTCGACTCGGGGCATGAGTGAGGCGGCAGTGTTTTGAATGGGTTTAAGAGGCTGTGAAAACATGGGACCAGGAAATTGGCGTTCACGGCGGCCTAAGGATTAATATAGGCCTCACTTCATAATAGGAAGTGCCGTGACTGTCCCTGGTGAAGAGTGAGGGAACGTGATTGACGGCACCACTATAAATAAGGTGGTAAAATGAGTGAATAATGGTAGGACCGGGGGTGACTGGCGCGTCACCATGGACTGTGTCCCGGGGAAAAATACCCATGATTTAATCATCACTCATCGGTCTCAAATCTTAATGGAGTGGCCTCCAATGTGTATAATAAATATGAGACATTAAACCGTCTTGTAAATCGTAATGTAATCAGTGATAATAACACTAAGTTAAGGAATCGTTGAAGCGATATGAACTGCCATTCCCAGAGTGTGTGTGCACATGTTTACCTCGTTGTTCCTGTCCCGAGGATAGTGAAGGCTTTATGGAGTCACGACTTCTAAACCGGGACAAACCGACGGATACCTCGTCCTGCTGGAATAAGAACCGTGTCGGTGTAGCACGACATCGAAATGAGATGGTGAATGGAGGAAATAAGGAGTATCAATCACCCACAGTTAAGTAACCCTTCTAGTTATAGCAGACTGATACTGGCCAGTTAGGTATGTTGTAATTGAATAGGTTATGAGTGATCCAGCTACATCAAGTGACCACCAGAGAATATCTGGTAAGTAGTGAGATTATGTACAAGTGTTTTTCCTTGATGGATATATCCATGTGTAACCTACCCCCCCCTTCATTCAGTTACACTAATATAATCTATACAGTCCACAATTAATTAGTAGCACCGTACTTGTGGGTGCTATCCAATCCATACTGGTCTCGGATAGATATGGACAAGATTGTGAGGTCGAAGGAACCACCTGCCGTGACCAGGGGTGGTTAAGTTTTCTCACATGTCTACACGGGGTGACTACGGTAAACAATATGCTTGTCTCCCAATGAGTTTACTTGTATGCATGTAATGTTGAGGTATATGAAGGTAATCACCCTAGAAAATTTTCCATAATTAGCATAAAATTAGGTGACATTTCATATGTTAAGGAAAGCCCCTACTTATGTAAAACACTTCAGCAAGACTAAAACTAGATCTTAAAAGTACTTGCCATTGTAAAGATGTTTAAAGTTAGACTAGTTAAATGCTAAGTTTAGTCAATTTAAGTTATATGAAGATAAGATTTCCAAACGTAATGATTGTTGTATTTAACAACACTCTGTATATTAAAATATTTTAACTATTATTGTGATGGGATAGTAATAAAACATTGTACTAATATTTTTTTAGCACACCAGATGTCTCCCACCAAATCAGGGTAACCTGACAAAAACAAAAAAAAAAAAAACTTTCAGTCATTTATTCAGGCACTGAATGAATGACAACATAGTGTTGTCAGAAGGGCACTGTCATTACATTTCATATGCCCCTTAAGGGAGGTTCCTTGACACTGGTGAGGGGCTCTTGATCTAGGGAATTGGATCTGTGCTCCAGTTCCCTGAATTAAGCCTGAATACCTTCCCCCCCCCACAGGCGCTATATAATCCTACGGGTTTAGCGCTTCCCCTTTATACTAATAATACATTTCATATGACCCTCCAAACCTTCAGAGTGCTGGCACTACACTTCCGACCTCCAGGACTCAAGTCCAGCTAACTGGTTTTCCTGAATCCCTTCATAAAATGTTACCTAGCTCACAGTCCAACAGTGCTTCATAAAATGTTACCTAGATCACAGTCCAACAGTGCATCATGTCATAAAAATCACTTTCCTTCACTCACTGCTATCTAACACTCACACAAGCTTGCTGAAAGTCCACATTCCTAGCACTAAAAACCTCCTTGACTCCTTCCCTCTAATCTTTTCTAAGGTGACCCCTACCTCTCCTTCCCTTCACCCTAGATTTACACTCCCAGTCATACTTTTCTCCTTCCTCTCTAAATATCCAAACCACTTAAATAACCCCTCCTCAGTACTCTGAATAATACTTTTGGTAACTTCATATAGGCGAGTACAAATAGTTGAGTACAAATAGGAAGTGTGTCTGTCTGGTGCTCAGCAGACAGAGGATCAAGCCTCCACCATCATGTCTTGCAATGAATGACCCACATGGGTTTAGCGCTTAACATGAATTATTATTATTATCCAAATTCTTCCTCCGTAAGAAAGCAACTAAAATGCCAGGAGCAAGAGTGTAGTAACTCCTCCTCCTGTATAAATTACTAAAAGGACGAAGATAATTTTGGATTGAGAATCTTGGTTATAAAAATTATTTTAAGAGCAATATAGTGGTGGCAGTAAGTAAATGAGTATGAATGCTGAGTGGAATCTGGTTCAGCAGTCTGCAATGTATGTGTGTATCATTTATATTTAATCCCCATCATAAGGTTAACGTTTTAAAGAGTTGAAACGTTTATAAATGTAGAACATTGAGTTTAATCTCCTTCAACATTATACTGTATGTGAGCACTAGCCCTATGTGGATCATAAGCACAGTGGTGAACACTTGATCCTCCATGCCCTGCTCACAAGACAGATGTGCTACCTAACTATAGTCATCTGTAGCTCTCACTTGGTCCCACAGTGTCACCGGCAGGAGAGCCAGCCAAGGTGTTGTACCAGAAGTGTGATGTGCGGGACCTGTCTCAACTGACGGAGGCCCTGGCTGGGGTAGCTGCGGTCATTAACTGCTCAGCAGTCACCCCAGACTTTACCAGAGATGACATGGGTTGTGACCACTATATGCAAGAAGTCAACGTCGATGGTGAGTGACAGATAATCTGGGGGTTATGACCACTGTATTCAACAGGTCAACATTGATGGTGTGTGACAGATATGACTTGGGTGTGACCGCTATATGCAACAAGTCAACACTGACAGTGTGTGACAGAGGTGACTTGGGTGTTGTGACCACTGTGTGCAACAGATCATCACTGAGAGTGAGTCAGGCATCCCTCACAGCTTACTAATACAGTGGTTTCCCCATTAGTAAGTCGGGTAAATCCAATTTTGCTAATAATGGAATTACTCCTGAATATAATATTAAGTGAAATAGCAAAAATAACATGTAAACGTATACCATTGTGATAATAACAATTAGAAACAGTCTACTTAAAATGGACAAAAGGGTGTAACAACGGGAGAGCACAGAATCCGTAGGGGTCACACAGTACCTGGGAATAAGGGTCAGTCTTCTTTGGTCAAAAGAAAAGGAAAGGTAGTTTCGATTATTTGGATCAAGAGTCCTTCATTAGCATCAAGGCACTGCCCACTTGAAGGAACAGTGATTCATGTCCATGGTTATCATGAGGGGTCAGGCACCTCACTGTAAGACAATATTCAAATAGTACTCAAGAGTACACCTAAGTAATATCTGCTAGTACTATCTTCATTGTATTTCATTCCACTCATGAGCTTTTTTTACCTCATTCATATTCAGTATTTGCCTATTATTTTTCTAAACCCTTATTAAAATTATGACTTTAATTATAGAAAATATTTTACCTTATTTTAACTGTATTTAATCCTTTTGTAGTTTTTTTAAATAAACCTTAATCTAGAATATAGAAATGTATTTCTGTTTTAACTTTTGTGTCCCCTTTCCTCTTGTATGGTAGTATATCTGACTCTTTGAATGGTACTGCTGCAGGAGTGATGAATGTGGTGAAGGCTTGCTGCCAGGCAGGGGTATCTGTGTTAGTCCACACCAGTGATGTCTCTGTCAAGATGGGCGGTATCAAGCTCCTGGAGCACACAGAGACACTCACACCCTCCACCCCAGAGAAGGATCTTCTACTGGGAGACTATGCCCGTATGAGGCTCCGTGCTGAGGGGATGGTCCTGGCCGCCCATGGTACACCCACTAGCACAGGTACACGTGAATATTCAAATTATAATGTGCTCACATAATTATGTTTGCAGGGGTCAGATCACAGCTGGTGTTATGTGAGTATGTCAGGAACAACACCAGGACAATTTTGGAGTCTAGTGGTGGTATAGATTCAAAATGTTAAGAATGCAGACACTTTTGGAGTTTAGTTGTCAGGTAGGATGAATGCAGGGTCTTAAAACTATAACACTATACAAAGTCTATAGATCTGAAATAGAAACCAGATTCTTCAGGCCATCCTGAACCATTATCAAATCACTTTAATAATCCAAGACAAATTGAAATGCTGTCTACTTTCCTTTTTCAGTTTATGGGTCGTTTTAAATTACTCCAATGATATTGTGATTTTATTATACGTACAACAGTTTAACTAAGCAACATATTTATCATTTCAAGAGTTATAAAACCAGGGAGCATTAGCAGTAACATAAGCAGGTTTCAGGTTGACACGAGGACTGGTCACAGACTGGGCTGCGGGGCCATTGACCCCCCTGAAACCCCCTCCAGGTATACTCTAGGTATGGCCACAGGTTAAATAATTATCAGATCTATCTGATCATGCCACAAAACCTAGTCGTTGTGGTAGTCTACAAGCCTCCGGATGCAACATCCCAGCAATTCCAGGAACAGCTGTTAAAAATTGACCACTGTCTGGAAAATCTTCCAGCTCCTGCACCCAACATCTTGCTCCTGGGGGATTTCAACTTAAGGCACCTAAAATGGAGGAATATAGCAAATAATATTGTTGCAGAAATAACACCAGGAGGCAGCTCTGATGAAAACTCACACTCACACGAGCTTTTAAATCTCTGCACAAAATTCAATTTAAACCAGCAAATAATAGAGCCTACTAGACTGGAGAATACACTAGACCTCATCTTCACTAACAATGATGATCTGATAAGAAATGTCACCATATCAAAAACAATATACTCAGATCACAACATAATTGAGGTTCAGACATGTATGCGCGGAGCCCCAGACCGATATAATAAAATTAGTCACGAGGGAGCATTCACCAAATTCAACTTCAATAACAAAAACATAAAGTGAGACCAAGTAAACCAAGTCCTAACCGATATAAGCTGGGAAGATATACTAAGCAACACAGACCCCAACTTATGCCTAGAACAGATTAACTTGGTGGCACTCGATGTATGCACAAGGCTTATTCCTCTAAGAAAAAGGAGGAGTAGATGTAAAATAGAAAGAGACAGGCGCTCCCTTTACAGGCGACGGAAAAGAATAACAGAGCGGCTAAAAGAGGTCAATATATCTGAAATGCGTAGGGAGACACTGGTCAGAGAAATAGCAAGCATCGAACTCAAACTAAAGGAATCTTATAGGAGTCAGGAATCACGGGAAGAACTAAAAGCCATAAATGAAATCGAAAGAAACCCAAAGTATTTCTTCTCCTATGCCAAATCAAAGTCGAGAACAACGTCCAGTATTGGGCCCCTACTTAAACAAGATGGGTCCTACACAGATGACAGCAAGGAAATGAGTGAGCTACTCAAGTCCCAATATGACTCAGTTTTTAGCAAGCCGCTAACCAGACTGAGAGTCGAAGATCAAAATGAATTTTTCATGAGAGAGCCACAAAATTTGATTAACACAAGCCTATCCGATGTTATCCTGACGCCAAATGACTTCGAACAGGCGATAAATGACATGCCCATGCACTCTGCCCCAGGGGCAGACTCATGGAACTCCGTGTTCATCAAGAACTGCAAGAGGCCCCTATCACGAGCCTTTTCCATCCTATGGAGAGGGAGCATGGACACGGGGGTTGTCCCACAGTTACTAAAAACAACAGACAGCCCCACTCCACAAAGGGGGCAGTAAAGCAACAGCAAAGAACTACAGACCAATAGCACTAACATCCCATATCATAAAAATCTTTGAAAGGGTCCTAAGAAGCAAGATCACCACCCATCTAGAAACCCAACAGTTACACAACCCAGGGCAACATGGGTTTAGAACAGGTCGCTCCTGTCTGTCTCAATTATTGGATCACTACGACAAGGTCCTAAATGCACTAGAAGACAAAATGAATGCAGATGTAATATATACAGACTTTGCAAAAGCCTTCGACAAGTGTGACCATGGTGTAATAGCGCACAAAATGCGTGCTAAAGGAATAACAGGAAAAGTCGGTCGATGGATCTATAATTTCCTCACTAACAGAACACAGAGAGTAGTCGTCAACAGAGTAAAGTCCGAGGCAGCTACGGTGAAAAGCTCTGTTCCACAAGGCACAGTACTCGCTCCCATCTTGTTCCTCATCCTCATATCCGACATAGACAAGGATGTCAGCCACAGCACCGTGTCTTCCTTTGCAGATGACACCCGAATCTGCATGACAGTGTCTTCCATTGCAGACACTGCAAGGCTCCAGGCGGACATCAACCAAATCTTTCAGTGGGCTGCAGAAAACAATATGAAGTTCAACGATGAGAAATTTCAATTACTCAGATATGGTAAACACGAGGAAATTAAATCTTCATCAGAGTACAAAACAAATTCTGGCCACAAAATAGAGCGAAACACCAACGTCAAAGACCTGGGAGTGATCATGTCGGAGGATCTCACCTTCAAGGACCATAACATTGTATCAATCACATCTGCTAGAAAAATGACAGGATGGATAATGAGAACCTTCAAAACTAGGGAGGCCAAGCCCATGATGACACTCTTCAGGTCACTTGTTCTATCTAGGCTGGAATATTGCTGCACACTAACAGCACCTTTCAAGGCAGGTGAAATTGCTGACCTAGAAAATGTACAGAGAACCTTCACGGCGCGCATAACGGAGATAAAACACCTCAATTACTGGGAGCGCTTGAGGTTCCTAAACCTGTATTCCCTGGAACGCAGGTGGGAGAGATACATGATTATATACACCTGGAAAATCCTAGAGGAACTAGTACCGAACTTGCACACGAAAATCACTCACTGCGAAAGCAAAAGACTTGGCAGACGATGCACCATCCCCCCAATAAAAAGCAGGGGTGTCACTAGCAAGTTAAGAGATCATACAATAAGTGTCAGGGGCCCGAGACTGTTCAACTGCCTCCCAGCATACATAAGGGGGATTACCAACAGACCCCTGGCAGTCTTCAAGCTGGCACTGGACAAGCACCTAAAGGCGGTTCCTGACCAGCCGGGCTGTGGCTCGTACGTTGGTTTGCGTGCAGCCAGCAGCAACAGCCTGGTTGATCAGGCTCTGATCCACCAGGAGGCCTGGTCACAGACCGGGCCGCGGGGGCGTTGACCCCCGGAACTCTCTCCAGGTAAACTCCAGGTAAACACCGTGTACGTTAGGCCCATATTGGAGTATGCGGCACCAGTTTGGAACCCACACCTAGCCAAGCACGTAAAGAAACTAGAGAAAGTGCAAAGGTTTGCAACAAGACTAGTCCCAGAGCTAAGAGGTATGTCCTACGAGGAGAGGTTAAGGGAACTCAACCTGACGACACTGGAGGACAGGAGAGATAGGGGGGACATGATAACGACATACAAAATACTGAGAGGAATTGACAAGGTGGACAAAGACAGGATGTTCCAGAGATTGGACACAGTAACAAGGGAAGTTGGAAGTTGAAGACACAGATGAATCACAGGGATGTTAGGAAGTATTTCTTCAGCCACAGAGTAGTCAGTAAGTGGAATAGTTTGGGAAGCGATGTAGTGGAGGCAGGATCCATACATAGCTTTAAGCAGAGGTATGATGAAGCTCACGGCTCAGGGAGAGTGACCTAATAGCGATCAGTGAAGAGTCGGGGCCAGGAGCTCGGACTCGACCCCACAACCTCAACTAGGTGAGTACACACACACACACACACACACACACACACACAGAATACCTGACAGGGAGGCAACAACGAGTCATGGTACGTGAGGTATCACAGTGGGCGCCTGTGACGAGTGGGGTCCCACAGGGGTCAGTTCTAGGACCAGTGCTATTTTTGATATATGCGAACGACATGATGGAAGGAATAGACTCTGAAGTGTCCCCATTCGCAGATGAGGTGAAGCTGATGAGAAGAATTAAATCGGATGAGGATGAGGCAGGACTGCAAAGAGACCTGGACAGGCTAGACATGTGGTCCAGAAACTGGCTTCTCGAATTCAACCCTGCCAAATGCAAAGTCATGAAGATTGGGGAGGGGCAAAGAAGACCGCAGACAAAACTACAGACCTCACTCTGGGAGAAAGACCTTGGGGTGACCATAACACCGAGCACGTCACCAGAGGCACACATCAACTAAATAACTGCTGCAGCATACGGGCGCCTGGCAAACCTGAGAATAGCGTTCCGATACCTTAATAAGGAATCGTTCAAGACACTGTACACTGTGTATGTTATGCTCATACTGGAGTATGCAGCACCAGTCTGGAACCCACACCTGGTCAAGCACGTCAAGAAGTTAGAGAAAGTACAAAGGTTTGCAACAAGGCTAGTCCCAGAGCTCAGGGGAATGTCGTACGAGGAAAGGTTGAGGGAAATCGGACTGACGACACTGGAGGACAGAAGGGTCAGGGGAGACATGATAACTACATACAAGATACTGCGGGGAATAGACAAGGTGGACAGAGATAGGATGTTCCAGGGAGGGAACACAGAAACAAGGGGTCACAACTGGAAGCTGAAGACTCAGACGAGTCACAGGGACGTTAGGAAGTATTTCTTCAGTCATAGAGTTGTCAGGAAGTGGAATAGCCTAGCAAGTGAAGTAGTGGAGGCAGGAACCATACATAGTTTTAAGAAGAGGTGTGCCAAAGCTCAGGAAGCAGAGAGGAAGAGGACCTAGTAGCGATCAGTGAAGAGGCGGGGCCAGGAGCTTAGTCTCAACCCCTGCAACCACAATTAGGTGAGTACAGACACACACACAGACACACACACAGACACACACAGACACACACACACACACACACACACACACACACACACACACACTGACCACACTGGAGGACAGGAGGGTCAGGGGAGACATGATAACGACATATAAAATACTGCGTGGAATAGACAAGGTGGACAAAGACAGGATGTTCCAGGGAGGGGACACAGAAACAAGAGGCCACAATTGGAAGTTGAAGACACAAATGAGTCAGAGAGATAGTAGGAAGTATTTCTTCAGTCATAGAGTTGTAAGGCAGTGGAATAGCCTAGAAAATGACGTAGTGGAGGCAGGAACCATACACAGTTTTAAGACGAGGTTTGATAAAGCTCATGGAGCGGGGAGAGAGAGGGCCTAGTAGCAACCGGTGAAGAGGCGGGGCCAGGAGCTAGGACTCGACCCCTGCAACCACAAATAGGTGAGTACAAATAGGTGAGTACACAGGGGCCAGGAGCTAAGACTCGACCCCTGCAACCACAAATAGGTGAGTACACACACTTTTTTTTACAAACTGAGGCAAAAAAATATGATTCTGACTTGCTCTTTTCTTCTACTCTTTTTTATAAAATTCCCGTCTCATCTCATCGATATAAGAGAGCAACTTAAAAAATAAGAGTAGCAGATGAGAACAAGTTAAAACAAAATCTACAGTTAATATCTTAAATATAAAAGGAAATAAAATGTGAACACTAAAGTACAAAGAAAAAGATTTACAAGAACATCACAGACACCAAGAAATTATTATTATTATAATCAAGGGGGAAGCGCTAAACCCGGAGGATTATACAGCGCCTGGGGGGGGGGATGTGGAAGGCATTCAGGCTTAATTCGGGGAACTGGAGCACAGATCCAATTCCCTAAATCAAGAGCCCCTCACCAACATCAAGGAACCTTCCTTGAGGGGAGACACCAAGAAAAACATATGAGATAGTGATGAGAGTGAGAGTGGCAAACACTGACCACACAAGATTCATTCAGTGCTTCCATGAGATATTTATATACAGTGGTCCCTCAATAATCGTCTGGCTCGATGGTCGTCCTTTTCGGAAATCGTTGCGTTATTCTCGTCCAAACATTGTCTTGCAAATGGTTGGTTTACTCGCTAATCGTCCTTTGTCCAGGACGCATACTCATGCTCTGAGCTGCCTCGGCCAAGAAAAGAAGGGATGGCATGAGTATGCTAAGAGACAACGCAATAAGTGTCAGAGGCCCAAGACTGGTCAATTGCCTCCCTGCATACATAAGGGGGATTACCAATAGACTCCTGGCTGTCTTCAAGAGGGAGATGGATAGGCATCTAACGTGAGTACCTAACCACCTGGGCTGTGGTTTGTATATGGGTTTATGTGTGCCCAGCAGTAACAGCCTGATTGATCAGGCCCTGATTCATCATGAGACCTGGTCACAGACCAGGCTGTGGGGGGCAATGACCCTCGGAATACCCTACAGGTATACCCACCACTACCACCACCACCAATTGATTAATATTAGGACTAGCGCTGTCTCTGGTTGATGTGAATGACATTCCAATTCCTAAATTTAGTGTAATATGCTAGAATCCTCATTACCTGTAATAATAAACCAACCTGTAATCCTTTAACCCTTTCAGGGTTGGTGCCGTACTACTAGTACGGCTTACGCGCCAGGGTTGTATGGATACGCGTAAATTCTAGCGGCTTCAAATTGAGTGGAAAACAGCTGGTAGGCCTAGATGTGAGAGAATGGGTCTGCGTGGTCAGTGTGCACAGTAGGAAAAAATTCGGGGACCCAGTGGTGCATTGTGGGAATGCCATTTTAGTACACCTTGCTCACCATGCCTCGCGGTAAGAAACTCCTCACTCCTCGGCGAATTGGGACACTTTTGTTGTTCCCCAGTGACAGTTCTAATACAGATGGAAGTGTCAGTGAAGATGAGTTTCAAGGTTTTGATGAGGTTGTGACCAAAACTAATGATCACAATACCAGTAATAGTGAGGAAAATCCAGATGAGGGTCTCAACCTTCCACCTCTGGTGCTGGGCCGTCTTGCTCACGTTCAGTTTCACACACGAAGGGCCCGGGTTCGATTCCCGGCGGGTGGAAACATTTCGACACGTTTCCTTACACCTGTTGTCCTGTTCACCTAGCAGCAAATAAGGTACCTGGGTGTTAGTCGACTGGTGTGGGTCGCATCCTGGGGGACAAGATTAAGGACCCCAATGGAAATAAGTTAGACAGTCCTCGATGACGCACTGAGTTTCTTGGGTTATCCTGGGTGGCTAACCCTCCGGGGTTAAAAATCCGAACGAAATCTTATCTTATCTTATCTTATCCAGGACTCAGATGTGAGCAATGGTGATGGTTTAATATGTTTATTATGCACCCCATACCCATCCCGTGGGCGGTAGTCAAAAGATTACAGAGGCCTGGTCACAGACCGGGCCGCGGGGGCGTTGACCCCCGAAACTCTCTCCAGGTAAACTCCAGGTACATAATTGGTCCAGGGACTGATAGTGATAGTGAATATGAACTCCAAGCTCTTGAAAACAGTTCCAGTAGCGAGAGTGAAGTAGAATATTCTTCAGTGAAGCATCAGTATATACGACGGTATATGCGCTCTGGTAGTGTGCCATATACTATTCCAAGGGGAAGGAGTACATCTCGGAGTACATCCTGTGGCTGTACAACAGGAACAGATAGAGTTGCACATGTGTCTAATTTATCATCAGGAACAGATAGTGAAAATGAAGATGATAGTGTTGCAATTGGGATGGAAAATGTGCCTGCATCTGTTGGTGGTAGTGGTGGTGCCAGCCGTGAGGCACCCGCAGTGGGCCATGCTGCCACCCACGCTGCTTAATAATTAATTTAATATGTTTATTATGCACCCCATACCCATCCTGTGGGCGGTAGTCAAAAGATTACAGAGGTACATAATGGGTCCAGGGACTGGGCCTCAAAGTTTTGATAGCTGAGCAAGTTACAGAGGTAATGAATTCACAATTTACAAAGGTAATGAACTCACAATTTACAAAGGTAATGAACTCCAGGTAGGTCTAGTCACAATCATGACAAGTTACAAAGGTATTTACAGATTACAGAGGTACACAATGGGTCCAGGGACCGGGCTCCAAAGTTTTGATGGCTGAACTAGGTACAAGGTAATGAACTCACAAGTTACAAAGGTAATGAACTCACAAGTTACAAAGGTAATGAATACTGTAAGAATGGTTACTTACGTGTATACATGGCTGCAATCATGAACAAATTTTAGAGTAATGAGCAATTCACACTTCCACACCCGGTCACAACTGTAGTGAGTTATTGGTGCAAATGTTGATTGCTGAGTCTCTCTCTCTCACACACACACACACACACACACACACATACAAATTCATACACACACACACATAAACACACACACACACACACACACACACACACACACACACACACACACACACACACACACACACACACACACACACATACACAAACTCATACACACACACGCACACACACTCAGTTTGGAATCCACACCTAGTCAAGCACGTCAAGAAATTAGAGAAAGTGCAAAGGTTTGCAACAAGACTAGTCCCAGAGCTACGGGGATTGTCCTATGAAGAAAGGTTGAGGGAAATCGGCCTGACGACACTGGAGGCCAGGAGGGTCAGGGGAGACATGATAACGACATATAAAATACTGCGCGGAATAGACGAGGTGGACAAAGATGGGATGTTCCAGAGATGGGACACAGACACAAGAGGTCACAATTGGAAGTTGAAGACTCAGATGAATCAAAGGGATGTTAGGAAGTATTTCTTCAGTCATAGAGTAATCAGGCCATGGAATAGCCTAGAAAGTGATGTGGTGGAGGCAGGAACCATACATAGTTTTAAGGCGAGGTATGATAGAGCTCATGGGGCAGGGAGAGAGAGGACCTAGTAGCAATCAGCGAAGAGGCGGGGCCAGGAGCTGTGATTCGACCCCTGCAACCACAAATAGGTGAGTACAAATAGGTGAGTACACACTCATACACACACACACACTCATACTCACACACACACTCATACTCACACACACACACACACACACACACACACACACACACACACACACACACACACACACACACACACACACACACACACACACACACACTCACACACATACACACAAACACACACACACACACACACACACACACACACACACACACACACACACACACACACACATGCACATATGTGGTAATGCTTTATTTACAGCTAGCAAAGTCAGGGTATTTCTCCAGAATGGTCTGTAATATACCACTGTGGATAAAATACTTAGCCATTTCTTGAACACTTCTGAGTGAGTTGTTTCTAAATTCATTAATTTTATCGCACTCCAGTACATAATGACGCAGGGTGTGACAATAATCCATCTGGCAAAGTTTACATTTCGTTTGGTCTACATCTGGTGGTGGTGATTTAACCTGCCAAAGATACTTGTAACCCAGCCGGAGCCGGGCGGTAGTGACATCCAAGAGTCTGCTTATTTTGTTGGATACACCATAGACATGTGGCTCCTCCTGCATGATAGAATGATGATAGATGGACTCACTGGTGTCAATCTCCCTGAGCCTTAAGTCCATAAAATTCAGCTGAAGTTCTTTTCGTATTATTGTTCTCAAACTACTACCTGACAAGCCAAGATTGTAATCTACTCCCTCTTTGAAAGCATACAGCTTAGCCAATTTATCAGTTCTATCATGCATCTGAAGACCAATGTGAGATGGAATCCACAGCATGTGCACTCTGACTCCACTGTCCACAATCCTACCATACCTGTGTCTGGCTTCTGACACAAGCATGCCACAATTTATGCTTAATGAGTTGAGAGCATTTATGGATGACAGAGAATCAGTTACAATTAAACTGTCAATCTTTGATACATAGATGCATTTCAGTGCAAGAAGTATGGCAAACAGTTCTGTCTGAAGGGTAGAGGCCCAATTATTGATGCGTGCTCCAATTTCTTTAAGAGAGCCATCACTCTGTACGACAACAGCAGCACTACCAGCTGCACCAGTGGATTGGTGAACAGAACCATCAACGTAAATAATTTGCGAGAGTGTGTGCTGTGTGACTAAGTTATCAATACAGCTTAAGGCCTCATGTTTGGCTTCAAGGCGAAGTTTTGGTTGTGATTTAAGAAGTAGTTTGGGGGGAAATGGAGGAATGGTAGTTTGGAATGGGGTAATATTCCATGGAGCGGAGAAGTGCCGCTGTTGCCTTACTTGACATAGATCATGTATCTGATTCATGCGGAGGTCGGTTCCAGTCTTTTCGATCCATCTGGAGGAGTGTTCACCAGTGCTGAGGAAAGTTTGGAGGGCTTCTGTGCAGGGGTTTGAATGAGCTTGCCTGAGCATATTAACCCCAATTAGGATATTTCTTTCAGTAACACGATCTCTGATGCTTGGAATATCAAGTTCTTTTTGCATATTTAAAATTTTGGCAGTACGAGGGCATCCTAGGATGATCCCCATTGCTTCGTTCTGCAGTTTTTCCAGCCCTCCAAGCTTCCAGTCAGACACAAGAGCAAGTAGTGGCGCAGCATAATCAACCAATGATCTAATATAAGCAAGATACATCATTTTCACAATTTTAACATTAGCACCATACCTGGGGTGAAGCCCTGCCACAACTCTAAGTGCTCTTAGTCGTTCTTTGTATTGGCGACAAAGTCTTGTTACAACAGGTCCAAGTAGTGGAACCTCAAAGCCTAGATACCTGTATCTGCTTACATATTCTAGAAGAGACCCATCATGCAATTGGATCTGACGAACTGTGCCTCTCTGTCGAGGAGGACGCCTATTGAGTATCTTTGTTTTATCAGTAGAGATTATCAACCCCAGGTCCTGACACGAGGCTAGTACATGATTAAGAATGTTTTGGGTGTTGGAGAATCCGGTGGTGTGAATCATTATATCATCAGCAAAACTAATCACATAATTATGGGGCTGACTAGGCATAGCATTAAGTAATGCATTAATTAGAATATTGAACAGTGTGGGACTGAGCACACCTCCCTGTGGGGTTCCTAATTCAAAGTCTTTAGTTACACTTCTATGTCCCTGGAACAACACAGACGATTTTCTGTTGGACAGGTAGCCTTTAATCCAGCGGAGAAGCCATCCTCCAACATCCATTCTGGCAAGTTCACTAATTATTACATGTCGGTTGGCTACATCGAAAGCGGATTTAAGGTCAAGGAAGGTAGTGTAGGAGCTGTCAGTGTGCAGGGTGAGAAAGGTGGCTATGCAATGATGCACACTCCTGACTCAGCTGAACTACAACAAAGGCCACCATCCCCCACCCACCCACCACACCAACCTCCACAACCACAACCACCTGTCAGTATCCAGTACCCACCAGCAGACCGCACCTGGGATTGGCAGGAAGCTGCCAATTTTGTTCCTAATCCCCATCACTTTGATAAAAGTCAAAGTGGAATACGGCCATCTTGTACACTTACGAACAATGCCACTGAACTGGAATGTTTCGAGTTATTCTCTGACAAACCCCTGATGGAAATTATTGTCAGGGAAAGCAACAGATACTTCGATTACACCACAGCAAACACAATACTTTCACCAAAATCACACCTACACCAGTGGAAGGAGACAACTGTGGCTGAGATGTATCCTTTGTTTGCCACAATAATGCTTATGCCACATGTGTATAAGTACAGTGTCAAATCATACTGGTCGACAGACCGTCTGATTGCAACCCCAGGTTTCAGTGATATAATAGGAGTGAATTGATTTGTGCTACTATTACGTATGCTTCACTTCTCAGACAAAACCAGGCCTGACAGAAACAACAAGTTATATAAGATTAGGAATGTGTTTGTGTATCTGAAACAAATTCAGTATGTATTTTTATCCCTTAAGGAAGCTTGTTATTGATGAGTCATTGATTCTATTCAAAGGAAGACTGTCATTCAAGCAGTACATACCAAGCAAGAGGAAACGCTTTGGTATAAAGTTGTTTGTGCTTTGTGATTGCTACAGTGGTCTTGTATTGAATATAATTGTGTACACTCGAAGTAATACATTGCGAGATACCAGGAAGTTACTGGGTATCTCTGGTGATGTGGTTAGAACAATGATGGAACCATATCTTGGTAAGGGGCATATATTATATACTGATAACTGGTACACAAGCCCCTTACTCAGTGATTTTTTGTGAGTGAACATGACAGATGTGTGTGGCACAGTGCGTGGAAATCGTAAACATTTGCCTAGGTTCGACGCTGGCACTCGTAGAGGTGAGGTGCAGACGTTTGCTGCCAATGACATCATGGCATTTCGGTGGCATGACAAGCAAGATGTCACACTGTTGTCATCAGTTCACAATAACGAAATGGCAGACAGTGGCAGGCAGCATAGAGAGAGCAATGAACCCATTCTAAAACCTGCAGCTGTGATTGACTACTACCCCTCAAGGAAGGTTCCTTGATGTTGGTGAGGGGCTCTTGATTTAGGGAATTGGATCTGTGCTCCAGTTCCCCGAATTAAGCCTGAATGCCTTCCACATATCCCCCCCCAGGCGCTGTATAATCCTCCGGGTTTAGCGCTTCCCCCTTGATTATAATAATAATGTGATTGACTACACCCTCAACATGCGTTCAGTGGACAAATGTGGCATGCAAGAGTTATATGTGGTACATAAAACTCTTTTTCCATATTCTGGACATTTCCATGCTCAATGCTTATAATATATATAAGATGAGGACCAGAAACAAACCACCATATGGCGAATTTTGTTTGTCTGTCATCAGACAAATAATAATCAAGTACCAAGGAACAACACCTGCAATAGAAAACCGCCCACGAAATTATCAACAACTACCTTCTCGTCTGAAGCATGGTGACCCCTCAAGGAAGGTTCCTTGATGTTGGTGAGGGGCTCTTGATTTAGGGAATTGGATCTGTGCTCCAGTTCCCCGAATTAAGCCTGAATGCCTTCCACATCCCCCCCCCGCAGGCGCTGTATAATCCTCCAGGTTTAGCGCTTCCCCCTTGATTATAATAATAATAATAATAATAATGAAGCATGGTGATCACTTCCTAATGAAACTGCCTGCTACTGCTTTCAAGAAAAGTGCTCAGAAGTGGTGTTACGTCTGTCCACATACAAAAAAAAAAAAAAAACACAACAATGCAGAGACACTCGTTTTATTTGTGAGAAATGTAAAACACCATTGTGCATGACACCGTTTTTCAAAGACTTCCACAGGCTGCAGAACTTCTAAGAGCATGTCCAGTGACTATATATTTTTTTTTTTCAACAAGTCAGCCGTCTCCCACCGAGGCAGGGTGTATATGTATATATAATATAGAAAAATTGTAATAAACAACATTTTATTTTGTTCATTTGTGTAAACATGGGCTGTATAATCCTCCGGGTTTAGCGCTTCCCCCTTGATTATAATAATAATGTGTAAACATGTTTTGTAAACAATATAATGACAACAGTGTTTGTGCAGTGATTGTGTAGTACAGAAAGAGTGAATATTTACAAAATAGTCCTCATGTTGGTCTCACAGGCCATAAAAGTTAATTGAAAATAAAAAATACTAAAAAATAATAGAAAAAAGTAGAAAAAAAATGATTACCGGGTGACCGGCAGTCGGCGATCTTGCCGTATGCAGGTCAATTTCTGTCAACTTCACACCTCCATATCTCGGTAAGTATTGATGGCAAAAAAAAATTTTTTAGCCTATAAAATTAAAAAAAAAAAAAAACTCATAAGATTTTTTTTTCAAATATTTTCTGATCCTGGGAGAGGGCCTGCCGACCCTGAAAGGGTTAAAGAATTAAACTCTATAAAAATGTTCATTGTTAAACCCACTTGATACCCTACATCAGCGGTGAGCAAACTATGGTCCGCCAAGATCATATACTACTTTAAAAAAAGTAATTGTTTTTTTGCTTTAAAAACCTTTTATTTTAGCTATTTTAAATATTAATTACGTATTTAACTTAATGTATGTACTATGCAGCCCTCTAAAATTGTGAATTTCTGAATGTGACCCCTGCACTGAAAAGTTTGCCCACCCCTGCCCTACATACAAGCAAATAACACTTAAGATAAGATAAGATAAGATTTCATTCGGATTTTTAACCCCGGAGGTTTAGCCACCCAGGATAACCCAAGAAAGTCAGTGCGTCATCGAGGACTGTCTAACTTATTTCCATTGGGGTCCTTAATCTTGTCCCCCAGGATGCGACCCACACCAGTCGACTAACACCCAGGTACCTATTTGCTGCTAGGTGAACAGGACAATATGTGTAAGGAAACGTGTCGAAATGTTTCCACCCGCCGGGAATCGAACCCGGGCCCTCCGTGTGTGAAGCGAGAGCTTACTGCAATTGTAATCTTAAGTTAATTAAGCTTGCTCAAAATGCATGCTCTGCATAACAGTGGACTTTAAACATGCTCTAAAGTGTCACCCATTACTGTATAAACAGTATATCATGTTGAAATATATTTGTATTGTATACCCTCTTCAAGGGGGACTCCTTGGCGTGGTGAAGAGGCTCTTGGTCTGAGGAATTAGACCTGTTGGTCTCCTTCCTCAGACCAAACCTAATTACCCCCCAATCCCCCCTTCCCTCTCCCATCCTCCCCTTTTTCCTTTCCTCCTCCTCCTCCCCACCCCTCCCTTTTGCCCTTCCTTTTTGGCCTTTGGAATTTTTTCCCACAGGCACCCTAGTTCCTAGGTAGGGGAAAGGGTACTGGGGTCCATCCCATTCCGTTGAGGTTCTTGGCGGTGGTGTAGTTTGCCGTGGAATCTGGATTGCCTGGGGATGTATCGATCCCTCTTTGGTATCCCGGAGGGTGGCTTTGGGTGTCTCTCGGGCGACGGTTGTATCTCTGGAAGATAAGATAAGATTTCGTTCGGATTTTTAACCCCGGAGGGTTAGCCACCCAGGATAACCCAAGAAAGTCAGTGCGTCATCGAGGACTGTCTAACTTATTTCCATTGGGGTCCTTAATCTTGTCCCCCAGGATGCAACCCACACCAGTCGACTAACACCCAGGTACCTATTTGCTGCTAGGTGAACAGGACAACAGGTGTAAGGAAACGTGTCGAATGTTTCCACCCGCCGGGAATCGAACCCGGGCCCTCCGTGTGTGAAGCGGGAGCTTTAGCCACCAGGCCACCGGAAGCCACCTTTCGAATTCCGGGGGTGGTGGCCGAAGGAGGTATGCTTTGTGGCAGATATCCGGCCGCCCTCTTGTCCACCGAGGTAGCTCAGCAGATGTGAGGTTGCTATCCCAGATTGCTGGTTTACTGGCATGATGGGTAGGGTATGGCACGGGTTCCATGCTGCATCTGCACTACTTGCGGTACTGAGGTCCTCTTGGGCGCGGAGGGAGATTTCTGGCCCTTTCATTCCTCCTAGGAACAATCCCTCCCTGGTCCCCCCCTTTTTTTATTCTTTTTTTTATTTTATTTTCTTCTTTCTTTTTTTTTCTTTAAAACAAAAAGAAAGAAGTAACCTAACCATGGCAGCCCTAGTCCATGAACCTGCTACCCCCGGGCCCCTTCTTGATACCGCACCCCGTTCTGATCCCGCCTCGACTTTGGACCACTCTTCGGACACTCCTCATGCCTCTGTACCTCTTGCCGGTGCTGTTTCCTCACCCGCTTCAGGTACTGAGGTCTCGACTGACTCCTTCGATTTATCTGACCTCCACTCTCCTTTGACTATGCTTCCGGCCTCTCCCTCTACGGTGCGGCAATTTTCGAATCGCCGGCCCGTTCCACATCGGACCAACTCTGGTCCCACGCCTAAAGCCAATGACAATTACCTGCTGATGATACTTCTCCACCTTCTCATTCTTCTCCGAAAAGATCGACACGTCCTGCACTCACTTTCCATGCTCAGTTTCAGAATGCACAATGGACTAAATTCTTCACTTTACGACTGACTTCCTCTACTGCCTATCTTTCCGACCACAGTATTGGCAAGGCACTCCTACGCCATGTTGGTAAAGATATTTCTTTTCATGCTCTTAAGAGCGGTACGCACATCATCACTGTACAGAATGCTACCCAAGTTCATGATCTTTCTCTTCTTTCCCATATCGATACTGTTCCTGTCACTATTGAAAAACATCATTCCCTCAATTCTTGTACTGGTACCGTCATTCTGCCCCATACCATAGTTCAACAAAATTTCCAGACATGTGGCAATGACATTCTTGAACAGCTGGAACTCCAAGATCTCCCAATCCTCAAGGTAGACACTTATGTTCTTCCTGCCTGCGGGCGGAGACGATACCCTAGCAATGTGGCTCGTTTAACTTTTGACAGCCGTGAACTCCCATCCTCAGTTTATGTAGCAAGACATCGGTTACAATTTCGAAAGGTGATCCCTACACCGCAACAGTGTAGAAATTGCTGGCGATTTGACCATCCAGCGAAATATTGCAGACCTATAGCTGAATGCCCAGTCTGTGATGCTGATGACCATTCTAATATGTCTTGCAATCACCCTCCCTCTTGCCTTAATTGTCATGAGGCTCACCCTTTGTACTCTCGCCGTTGCCAAGTCTACTTAAATGAGCAGGAAATCCGTTACCTCAAAGAAGTAGAAGGTCTCCCTTATGCCATGGCAGTTTCTCATCTCCGCCTCCAAGAGAGACTACCTTGTGTTTCTTATTCCCATGTTTCAAAACGTCCCCCCACTTCTGGGGTCCCATCTTCTGCAGCCTCCTCTGTGGTTACCTCTCCCATAGTCACTCCTGTATCTAATTCTTTTGCTGTCCTAGGCTCAGACGTCCCTACTTCAACGCCTCGGTCTGTTTTCGCTTCTTCGTGTTCTCCCTCACAAGCCTCAGTATCAACGAGATCTCATACGACACCTCCTCCCAATCGTCCCTCTACTTCTCAGAAGTCAAAAAAAGGTCCTTTAACCCCTCCTTCCCTTCTTCCACCTCCTCATTTTACCTTCCCTGTCTCTGTACCTGGTTCTTCTCCTCTCACTGGCTCTGTTACAAGTGTAGAGGTTCACCCTCCTCGTACTGTACCTTCCTCCCCTGTTCCCTCCCAAGTTTCTTCCTCTTCTGCCACCTCCCAGGTTTCTGCCTCTTCTGTCCCCCTTCCACACTTCTTCTCCAGTTCCCTCCACCCTTTTCCCCCCACCCTACCTTGGTACAGTCCATTACAGTTCTAATCTTTACTCATCCTCCCTCTACCATCTCCAGTATTGTCTCCCATACGACGTCTCTGAATTCCAAAACACTTGAAGCAATCTCTGAATATATTGCAGAGACCAAACCATCAATGGACACTGATCCACCCTCTGTTCCTTCTCTCTCCTCTCCTCCATCTGCACAACTCCTTTCTTCGCAGTGCACCATTCCTTCGCTACTTGAACGTTTTCCACTGCCTCCGCATGTGGACTTTTCTAACCCCTCTAGTCCGTAGGAACCCTTACCTGTGGATTTCAGGTATCTTTATCGTTGCCAATCATGGCCTATTTACAGTGGAATAAACGCGGCCTCAGGGGTAATCGGGGGGAGCTTCAGATGTTACTCTCCCAGTTTTCCCCTGTTGGTGTTTGCTTACAGGAACCAAAATTACACTCTGCAGTCATCTATCCCATCTCAGGCTATAATTATTGTATTCTTCAGATCCTTTTCCTGATGGGACCTTTAATGAAAGTGCCCTTCTTCTACGCACTGATATTCTGTACCATCAGTTATTTGTTCGTACTTCGCTGCATTACACAGCAGCCCGTATCCACTTGCATAGGTGGTATATGCTTTGTTCTTTATATTTCTCTCCTTCTCGGGCATTGTCTATTCCGGATATTGCCTTTCTTGTTTCATCATTACCGCCACCGCTTCTGTTACTTGGCGATTTTAATGCCCATCATTTCCTCTGGGGGTCTCACTGTGATTCCCATGGCATTCAGTTAGAGGCTTTTCTTGCTACCCACCCGCTCCATGTTTTAAATACAGGTACTCACACCCATTTTGATCCTCGGACTCTCACTCTCTCTTGCATTGATCTCTCAGTCTGCTCTTCCTCCGCCACATTAGACTTCACCTGGTCTGTTCTCCTGGATTTACATGACAGCGATCATTTCCCAATCATTCTTACTTCCCCTTCATATTCACCACCTCTTCGTATCCCACGCTGGCAATTTGATCAGGCAAATTGGAAACTTTACTCACAATTAACTGTTTTTAGTGAGGTTCCTTCTTCGTCCTCCATTGATGAGCGTTTACACCTCTTCTCGTCCTCCATTTTAACCGCAGCTTCTCATTCTATACCCCAAACTTCGGGCAGGGATACTCAGAAATGCGTGCCTTGGTGGTCTCCTGCTTGTGCTCGTGCAGTACGTTTGAAATGCGCTGCGTGGGGCAGGTACCGGTATAATAGAACCACGGAGAGGCTTCTTGATTTTAAGCAGAAGCATGCGATCGCTCGCCGTGTCATCCGTGATGCTAAACGCACTTGCTGGCAAGATTATGTCTCCACCATCACCTCTGCTTCCTCTATGAGTGCAGTCTGGAAAAAAGTACGAAAACCGAGTGGTAAATATTCTCCTGACCCGGCTCCTGTTCTGCGGGTTGCCGGTGTTGATATAGCAAATCCACTAGATGTTGCCAATGAAATTGGCAATCATCTGGTCTGCATTTCTCAGGGGCTCCATCTATGCCCCTCGTTTCTTTCCTCAAAGTCTGCCAGAGAGTTAGCACCCTTGGACTTTTCTTCTCTCAGAGAAGAACAGTATAATGTGCCTTTTACACTTCAAGAACTGGAGGCAACACTCTCAGCTTGCCGATCATCGGCAGCTGGGCCCGACGACATCCATATTCGTATGCTACAACATTTATGTCAGTCAGCCCTTGCAGTCCTATTACGCCTTTTAAATCTTATTTGGTCACAAGGAGTTCTTCCACAGCTGTGAAAATCTGCCATTGTTCTCCCTTTCCGCAAACCAGGCACTACGGGACATGAAGCCTCCCACTATCATCCCATTGCTCTTACCAGTGCAGTTTGCAAAGTGATGGAACGCCTGGTAAACAGACGTTTAGTGTGGTATTCAGAGACACACAACAGTCTCTCCACTCGTCAATATGGCTTTCGTAAGGGACGTTCTACCATAGACCCCTTACTACACTTGGATACGTATGTTCGTAATTCCTTTGCGAATAACCACTCAGTTATTGCCATATTTTTTGACCTTGAGAAGGCATATGACACAACTTGGAGGTATAATATTTTGGCCCAAGCCCACTCCTTAGGCCTCCGAGGCAATCTACCATCCTTCCTTAAGAACTTTTTAACTGACAGGCATTTCCGTGTTCGGGTTAATGTGCTCTCCCCGGACTTTATCCAAGCTGAAGGTGTCCCCCAGGGATGTGTTCTGAGCACAACACTTTTTCTCCTTGCTATAAATGATTTGGCCTCTAGTCTTCCATCAAATATTTGGTCATCACTCTATGTTGATGACTTCGCTATTGCCTGTGCAGGCGCTGACTGTCACCTCATTACAATTTCTCTCCAGCATGCGGTCAACCGTGTTTCCAATTGGGCCACCACACATGGGTTCAAATTTTCCAGCACTAAAACCCACCAAATTACTTTCACTAGACGCTCTGTCATCTCCAATCATCCTTTGTACCTCTATGGCTCCCGTATTCCTGAACGTGATACAGTCAGGTTTCTGGGCCTCCTCTTTGACCGTAGGTTATCCTGGAAACCTCACATTACCTCTCTGAAGGCAACTTGTCACAGCCAGCTGAACCTTCTTAAAACCCTTGCTCATCTTTCATGGGGAGTTGATTGTTGAACTCTCCTTTGCCTACATTCCACCCTCATTTTATCGAAACTTGATTATGGTGACCAGATCTATTCAGCGGCCTCTCCTGCTACTCTCTCTAGCCTTAACCCCATTCATCACCAAGGATTACGTTTATGCCTTGGTGCTTTTTGCTCTTCCCCTGTAGAGAGCCTCTATGCAGAAGCGAACGTTCCATCCTTATCCGATCGCCGTGATGCCCATTGCCTTCGCTACTATGTACGTTCTCATGATCTCAACAATCCTTCCATTTATAGAATGGTCACTGATGTTAGTAGACATTCTTTATTTGTTCGCCACCCCTGTTTACTCCGTCCCTTCTCTCTTCGCCTACATTCGCTCTTGTCTTCTCTTCAGTTACCACCTTTCTATGTTCATGTAGCATCTCACTTTTCCCTACCCCCCTGGGAAGTTCCAGCTGTTCGAGTCTGTTCTTTCTTTCTCCCTTGCTCGAAAGCCCAACTGTCTACGGTCGCTTCCCGCTCTCTTTTTCTTGACCACTTCCACTCTCATTCTCACGCCATTGCAGTGTACACAGATGGCTCTAAGTCTTCTGACGGCATAGGATTCGCAGCAGTGTTTCCAGACAGCGTCGTACGAGGGCATTTACTATCTTCGGCTAGTATTTTTACTGCTGAATTGTATGCCATTCTTACAGCACTTATCCGTATTGCATCTATGCCTGTGTCATCATTTGTGGTTATCTCAGACTCCCTTAGTGCTTTACAGGCTATACAGAAATTTGATACACCTCACTCCTTAGTCCTCCGTATCCAACTTTGGCTACGCCGCATCTTTACCAAGCATAAAGATATTGTTTTTTGTTGGGTCCCTGGTCATGTTGACGTACAAGGCAATGAACAGGCAGACACTGCTGCGCGGTCAGCAGTACATGCCCTACCAGTTTCATATAGAGGTATTCCATTTACGGACTATTTTGCTGCAATAACTACTAGGGCTCTGGTGGCCTGGTGGTTAACGCTCTCACTTCACACGGTGAGGGCCTGGGTTCGATTCCCAGCCAGAGTAGAAACATTGGACGTGTTTCTTTCCACCTGTTGTCTATGTTCCCCATCAGTAAAATGGGTACCTGGGTGTTAGTCGACTGGTGTGGGTCGCATCCTGGGACACTGACCTAAGGAGGCCTGGTCACAGACCGGGCCACGGGGGCGTTGACCCCTGGAACTCTCTCCAGAAACTCTCTCCAGAAACACCCACCTTCACACCTGTTGGCAACAACATTGGTCTACTTTGCTCGGTAACAAACTTCAATCTATTAAACCGAGTATAGATTACTGGCACTCTTCTTGTCACCAGTGTCGAGGCTGGGAGACTACTCTCTCCCGTCTTCGCATTGGCCATACTCGTCTTACTCATGGATATCTCATGGATAGGCCCCTGCTCCTCTCTGTGAGAATTGTCAGGTTCCATTATCAGTCAGCCACATTCTGTTAGACTGCCCACTTTATCAACGAGCACGCAGAATTTACCTCCGTCGTCGTCTTCGCTCCGCTGCTCTCTCTTTACCTTCCCTTCTCGCTGATGGACCCACCTTTCATCCGGACTCTCTCATTGACTTTTTGACAACAACTGACTTACTTCACAAACTCTGATACCTTCAGCCCTTTCTACCTCAATCTCTTGCTACCCTCTACCCCCGCACTATCCCCTGCCCCAGTGTTTTCTATAACCTACTGATCATCCCTCCCCACTTCTGCCGCCCAATACCCTTGCTTCCTTCCCTACCCTGCAGCGCTGCATAGCCCTTGTGGCTTAGCGCTTCTTTTTGATTATAATGATAATAATGTATTGTATACATAAAGGAAAATGGTAAATGTTGTGGCAGTGAAATAGAAGAGAGATTAAAAGATATTGCTGCACACTAACAGCACCTTTCAAGGCAGGTGAAATTGCCGACCTAGAAAATGTACAGAGAACTTTCACGGCGCGCATAACGGAGATAAAACACCTCAATTACTGGGAGCGCTTGAGGTTCCTAAACCTGTATTCCCTGGAACGCAGGCGGGAGAGATACATGATTATATACACCTGGAAAATCCTAGAGGGACTAGTACCGAACTTGCACACGAAAATCACTCACTACGAAAGCAAAAGACTTGGCAGACGATGCACCATCCCCCCAATGAAAAGCAGGGGTGTCACTAACACGTTAAGAGACCATACAATAAGTGTCAGGGGCCCGAGACTGTTCAACTGCCTCCCAACACACATAAGGGGGATTACCAACAGACCCCTGGCAGTCTTCAAGCTGGCACTGGACAAACACCTAAAGTCAGTTCCTGATCAGCCGGGCTGTGGCTTGTACGTTAGTTTGCGTGCAGCCAGCAGCAACAGCCTGGTTGATCAGGCTCTGATCCACCAGGAGGCCTGGTCACAGACCGGGCCGCGGGGGCGTTGACCCCCGGAACTCTCTCCAGGTAAACTCCAGGTATCACATAAAGGGATCATGACAGAAATGTTAAAAGCAGATGGGGATATAGTTTTGGAGTTTTTGGTATTTTTGTTCAGTAAATGTATGAAAAAGGGGAAGGTACCTAGGGATTGGCAGAGATCATGTATAGTTCCTCTACAAAAAGGAAAGGGGGGGACAAAAGAGATTGTAAAAATTATAGGGGAATAAGTTTACTGAGCACTTTAGCTAAAGTGAGTAAAAATGTTGTAGAGTAGTAGGTAAATTTGGGGTGCCAGGGGTAAATAAAAATGGGGAACCTTTAATTGAACTGTGTGTAGAAAGAGGTTTGGGGGCATGGGGCTCAACAACAATAAATCATCTCAGACCATTAATTACCCAGCAAAAGCCTGCAGTCAGAATGATGATAAATTCCCACTCCAGACAGCACACTCCACCAATATTCAAAAGTCTAAACTTACTCACCATACAAAACATCCATACTTATTATTGTGCCTACTACACAATTAGAACACTAAACTCAGATATAAACCCTTCCCTCAGACATTTCCTTACCAACCTTAACAGAACACACGACCATAATACAAGACACAGATCACTCTTTGATGTTCCCCGTGTCAGTCTCACATTATGTAAACACTCAATGCACATAAAAGGCCCAAAAATTTGGAATTCATTACCAGTGATTACCAAAGAAACACTGTCTGTATATCAATTCAAGACTCTTCTTTAAAACCACCTACTCATCCAAAACTAAATATGTACACAGTACTTAATTTAACTTTACCTACATAGTTAACAAAGCACTTTCTACTGCCTCAAAATATCATTACTCACTGTGTTACTCCCCTAGCCTTAGGACCCCATAAATAAATGCTCAAAGATCAATAAATTCTCATATCTAATCTAATGCAAATATTGAATAACTTTTATTTCATAAATGTATAATGCACTTGTATAATTAGAGAAACCTTATCAAACTATGTTTTTATAGCATTACCTAATAGAATAATCCATTCTCTTGAATGCACTGTAACTCATCTAATGACCATATGAACTGTTACTGCACTACAGATCATTGATTTGATTTGATTAGATCTGATTCATAAATTGTATGACTACATATAGTAAGTTGATCATTTTGTTATATTATTCACTGTAATGTTACAAAATTGTAAAACTATAATGCTTCAAAATTGAAAGGTTCAAATTTCATTGTTTAAAATACTCAATTGTACTTGATATTGTAAATTGTTTACTGTAACTGTTACCATTAAATCTGTTATAGCTTAGATATTCTTAAGTTAATTTTAAGCCTGCCCATAATGCTCTGCATACAAGGGGCTTTTGATATATACACCCAACTACTATAATACCTTGTACAACTATGTATCATGTCCTAATAAACTATTATTAATATTATAAGTAATACACATTTTATGAAAACGAGGATAAATAAGTATACAAGATATGATATAGCATGTAATGAAAGTAGTTTGTTAGATTATGTGTTGGTGGATAAAAGGTTGATGGGTAGGCTTCAGGATGTATACGTTTATAGAGGGGCAATGGATATATCGGATCATTATCTAGTTGTAGGTACAGTTAGAGTAAGAGATAGATGGGACAAAAGGAAAATGGCAACAATAAGTAAGAGAGAGGTGAAAGCTTATAAACTAAGGGAGGAGGAAGTTAGGGTGAGACATAAGCAACTTTTGGCAGAAAGGTGGGCTAGTGCAAACATGGGTAGTGAGGTAATGGGTTGAAGAGGGATGGGATAGTTTTAAAAATGCAGTATTGGAATGTGGGGCAGAAGTTTGTGGTTGTAGGAGAAAAGAGGAGTGGTTAGTGGAAAGATAAGGTTAAGGGTGCGATAAAAGAGAAAAAGGTAGCTTATGAGAGGTTTTTACAAAGCAGAAGTGATACAAGAAGGGCAGAGTATATGGAGAATAAAAGAAAGGTGAAGAGAATGGTGAGAGTGCAAAAGGAGAGCAAATGATAGAGTGGAAGAGGCACTGTCATATTTTGCTGAGAATAGGAAAAAATTTGGAGTGAGATAAACAAGTTAAGAAAGCCTAGGGAACAAATGAATTTGTCAGTTAAAAACAGAATAGAGGAGATTGTAGATGGGGAGCTGGAGGTATTGGGAAGACAGCAGGAATATTTTGAGGAACTGTTAAATGTTGATGAAGAAAGGGAGGCAGTAATTGCATGCACTGACCAGGGAGGTATAACATCTTTTAGAAGTGAAGAAGAGCAGGATGTGAGTGGGGGGGGAGGTGCATGAGGCATTATGTAGAATGAAAGGGGGTAAAGTAGCTGGAACTGACAGGATCATGACAGAAGTGTTAAAAGCATGGGGGCATATAGTGTTAGAGTGGTTGGTATTTTTGTTTAATAAATGCATGAAAGGGGGAAGGTAC
Source organism: Cherax quadricarinatus (assembly GCF_038502225.1). Classification (NCBI taxonomy): domain Eukaryota; kingdom Metazoa; phylum Arthropoda; class Malacostraca; order Decapoda; family Parastacidae; genus Cherax; species Cherax quadricarinatus. The sequence goes on along the minus strand of NC_091306.1, from coordinate 5,265,625 downwards.
CTAGGGATTGGCAGAGAGCATGTGTAGTTCCTTTATATAAAGGGAAAGGGGACAAAAGAGACTGTAAAAATTATAGGGGAATAAGTTTACTGAGTACACCAGGTAACATGTACGGTAGATATATTATTGAAAGAATTAGATGTAAAACAGAGAGTAGGATTGCAGATAGGCAAAGAGGCTTTAGAGTGGGTAGAAAATGTGTAGATCAAGTGTTTACATTGAAGCATATATGTGAACAGTATTTAGATAAAGGTAGGGAAGTTTTCATTGCATTTATGGATTTAGAAATGGCATATTATAGAGTGGATAGGAGAGCAATGTGGCAGATGTTGCAAGTGTATGGAATAGGTAGTAAATTATTAAATGCTGTAGAGTTTTTATGAGGATAGTGAGGCTCAGGTTAGGGTGTGTAGAAGAGAGGGAGACTACTTCCCGGTAAAGGTAGGTCTTAGACAGGGATGTGTAATGTCACCATGGTTGTTTAATATATTCATAGATGGGGTTGTAAAAGAAGTAAATGCTAGGGTGTTGGGGAAAGGGGTGGGATTAAATTATGGGGAATCAAATACAAAATGGGAGTTGACACAGTTACTATTTGCTGATGATACTGTGCTTATGGGAGATTCTAAAGAAAAGTTGCAAAGGTTAGTGGACGAGCTTTGGAGGGTGTGTAAAGGTAGAAAGTTGTAAGTTAACATAGATAAGAGTAAGGTGATGAAGGTATCAAATGATTTACATAAAGAAAAATTGGATATCACATTGGAGGGAGTATGGAAGAAGTGAATGTTTTCAGATATTTGGGAGTTGACTTGTTAATGGATGGGTTTATGAAGGATGAGGTTACCCATAGAATTGATGAAGGAAAAAAGGTGAGTGGTGCATTGAGGTATCTGTGGAAACAAAAAAACGTTATCCATAGAGGCAAAGAAGGGAATGTACAGAAGTATAGTGGTACCAACACTCTGGATGTGAAGCTTGGGTTGCAAATGCTGCAGCAAGAAAGCAGCTGGAGGCAGTGGAGATGTCCTGTCTAAAGGCAATGTGTGGTGTAAATATTATGTAGAGAATTTGGGGTGTGGAAATTAAGAGGTATGGAGTTACTAAAAGTATTAGTCAGAAGGCTGAAGAGAGGTTGTTGAGGTGGTTTGGTCATTTAGAGAAAATGGATCGAAGTATAATGACTTGGAGAGCGTATAAATCTGTAGGGAAAGGAAGGCGGTGTAGGGGTCGTCCTCAAAAAGGTTGGAGGAAGGGGGTAAAGGAGGTTTTGTGGGTGAGGGGTTTGAACTTCAAGCAAGCGTGTGTGAGCATGCTAGATAGGAGTGAATGGAGACAAATGGTTTTTGGGTAATACAATGCCTGCACTTTAAAGGAGGGGTTTGGGATATTGGCAGTTTGGAGGGACTTCTAAACTGTCGTATCTGAGCACCTCTGCAAAGACAGTGATTATATATGAGTGAGGTAAAAGTGTTGAATGATGATGAAAATACTTTTCTTTTTTGGGATTTCCTTTTTTTATGGGTCACCCTGCCTCGGTGGGAGATGACCGACGTGTTGAAAAAAAATGCAAGTAGATAATTATACTTACAGCCATATGCTGGTTGCTACACTGCATGTGTATTGTGAAGATTGTGAGGCAATAGGTGTGACTCTCTCTCTCTCTCTCTCAGGAGCAACACTGCAAACAATGGTGCTAAGGCCACCATTGATCTATGGTGAGGGTGACACTACTTTTGTGCCACTGTTGTTGTCACTGGCCAGGGCTGGTGGCAGCAGGATTCCCTCTGTGGGTAACCCAGAAGCCTTCCTCCAGGCTGCCTATGTGGGTAAGGCAAAACTGAGCTTGATTTAATTTTAATGATTAAAAAAATAAAAAAGGCCCTAGAACTCATTAGTTCTTCAGAATTTTGAACAAGTGTTAGGAGAGATTTTCATGTGTGCATACACAAGTATTGTCATACCTAAGAAAGTTTTTTATTTTCAAGGCTATCAGCATGAAATTTCTATATTATCATATTCCCACATAGGTACGCTTTCAGTAAAAAAGTGAAAAGAATCGGACTGACAACAAACCTAAAGAAATGAAGGTCACTATGGGTCTGAGAGCTACTCCAGTTATTACTCATTAGATTTATTACACTGTTAATTTTATATTTGTAACAATTTAGAAGTTATGAGAATTGCAAGCAGTATTGATGTGAAGAAATTATAGTACATTATAGGAAACAATTAGGAGCTTAGTAAATACAAAAGAGGTATGATCACCTTGTGACTGGTCTAGCACAACCAGTAGGCTGAAATTTCAAGTTACTGGTAAAACTTAGATTTAACATATTCCAGATTTAATAGACAAAAATTTGTGGTCAGACAACATTCAGAAACCAGACAGTGACCCGTCAAAATTAAAAGTACTGCCAGTGTTACTATTTAAAAAAAAACTTTTAAAATAGTAGAGAATCTTTTTCTAAATGACACCAAAAATGCAAAATTTGATGGAAAACTTATGGAATTATGTAGGTGCAAAGTTGGAGGTCGGGGAGCAACAGTAGTTTCGCCCAGTTTGAGATCAACCTAATTCCTGGCTATTTCACTATGCCTTCTGTTCAAATTCAGATTCAAATATTTATTTCCTTGTAAAGCTTACAATGTGTGGTTTACATGTTATAAGATATTAATTACAAAGATGGCCAATATTCATGCCTAGGCACTTCGGGCAGACTAATACTAATTCTTACTCTATATTGATAAAGGTTATATTGATATTGATATACGTATTGATAAAGGTTATATTAATTGATCACAAGAAACTGTGCATTCATCAGAACTATCCTACAAAATGCCCAGTAGTTGGTAATTTGGCCAATTTTATGCAAAATTCAACAGATTCCAATTTAAAAACAGAATCCAAAGTAAATACTCCAGTCACTAAAGCAAACTTTCCTTTGTTAATTAATCACATACCCCAGGCCTCTTTTATAGAACACTTGTCCTCCATTTTGAATCCATTATCACACAATAAATTGAAGTTTTGCCCTGTTTCTCAGCTTAAAACATAACTGAGAATGACTTGTCATAGCTTAGGCCATCCAAATTGAAGCAGACCAAGTAATAACTCATAAAACAGAAATCAAATATTTTCCGCTACTTTCAGACCTATTTCAGTCCATTTCCAGTCTAAATGTAACCAAAATCATTTCCATGTGCTGACACCAAGAAATAGCCAATAAAAACATGAAATCCAGCTTAGAACACACCTCAATCACTATTTTAATCCAAACACAAGGTCAAAGGTCAACTGTTTCCATCATGCACTGCATGGAGCAGGATTTCTGTTATACTGTGCACATCCACTGCACACACACATTCTCTCATGTCTAGGCCAAAATTTACTACTTGCAGCATATAGTCTGCTGGGTAAATTAATTTCGGATTTAATTGACAAAGTCCACTAAATCAAAATTGTTCATTAGTGCTACACAATTCTGGACTTAATAGTCAGTCCTTAAAATCGAGAGTTGATCGTATTTGAAAAATCTACCTACAATTTTTTTTATTTTGCCATGGAATGTTAATTTTTCAAGGAAATTAGTCATATTATCACAGTCCACATGAGATGACTTATAAAATCTTTATCTTATAAAAATATTAGTGTCAATGATTGCAAACTTTAGCACTCTTGCAAACCACATTACATAATAAATCATCCAGCAGTTACAAGTTAATTTTAAGGCAGCCTGAAATGCTCTGTATATCCAGAGGCTTTCTGTAAAGTATGTCAGCAATTTCAACTATTTATAAATGAAATGTATATTGTATTTTGTAGAAATAAAAGATTGTCAGTATCATTATCAAAACATATTCAAAATATTTTTATGTTCCCCCTCGGAGCTGCAGAGCATTCAAAAAGCAGATATGGATATCACTGTCAGTACACATACCAGTAGTTCACACTTTTCTTGTAACGTTGTACGTATTTTGCAAGTAAGTATACTCTAGAAGATGCTGTGATAAAAAAAAGTTGGAAAGACAGTAGTTGGCACAATTATAAGTGCTGTTTGTATTAGAAGTATCATTATTCATCTTTCTCAATGGAGGTCAGTCTCTACCTTAGTTTGAACACCCCTGCACACTGAATTTTGCAGGCGTTTGAACACCCCTGCACACTGAATTTTGCAGGCCATGATGATGAATCATCTAGGGTAGTTATCATCTAGCTTATGCATTGTCAGGGCTAGAGTTTCATCACTTATTTATACGTTGCATGTTCCAGGTAACGTGGCTGTGGCTCATGTGTGTGCTCTGCTACACTTGGTCTCTGGAGATAATGAGGGCATGAGACGATGTGGTGGGCTACCTGTATATGTGTCAGATGATACCCCACCAAACAACCTACAAGGGCTGGCTGAACCTTTTCTCCTACCCTTAGGTCTTCTTCCTTCAAAGAATCTCTCTTACTGGATAGTCTCTTTCATGATAATGCTTGCTAGCCTCTGGGCCTTCACCTGTTCTCTTTTAGGCATCAAGAGAAAGAACAAACAATCGTCTCTACCATCATTGTTTTTCCACCGCTTTGCTAGCACCATTACTGTTGTGAATCGCATGCGAGCAGAGCTCTGTCTTGGATACACTCCACCCTACAGTTGGGGGCAGTCACAAGAACGTTCAAACTCTTACTACGCTAATTCTAGCTTGTTTGTGGAAAAACACTAAACCCGTGGGAGTCATACAGCACCTGGGGAATGGGAGATAATTAGATTTGATCTGAGGAAGGGAAAGATATCTCCAATTCTGTAGATCAAAGCTTCATTTGGTACTTTCAACAGAACTCATTGGAATAATGCTAGACACAAAAATCTCATGACATTTCCTGTGTCTGGGAAAATGTCCTTGTATGCACATCAAGTTTGTAAACACTCAGTGTGCATAAAGAGACCCAAAATCTGGAACTTCCTACCTGAAAACTCAAGAGCCTCTTATCAACCGACAGCTTCAAAGCTACCTTTCTCTAATATATTCTAGCAACAATTAAATGTTACACAATTGTTTCAACCACAAACGTTAAAAAACTTTATATGTACGTGTATTCTTATTCACACTACTTGTAATCATAATTCAATTTTAAAGAAATAGTTATTTGCTTGCTTGTTCTATTTGTAATGCCTAAATTTGTGGTTTGTATACCCATCTCTATAAACATTGTATCATGTGGAAAGTGGAAATAAGTCTTTGACACCAGCATTAAGGCACCCTGACAGAAAGGTCTTACTAAAAATCGTAGTTAATTCTTAACTAGATTTGAACTGTTGGTTAATTTTGTGTTCACTGTACACATGTTTTGCATTTCATGCTAATGCCCATGACACTGCCATATTCCTTGGTTAGCTGTATAGCCCTTGTGGCTTAGTGCTTCTTTTTGATTATAATAATAATATTCCTTGGTTAGTGCTTAGTTTTGATTGTAGTCGTAGTAGCACCCTGTTGCTACAAGAGTTTTATTCAATCATTTCTCATGGTTGGGACGATCATGGGTAGTGTGCCCGAGCAGTGTAACTGCTCTTGGGATTTGTGGTTTACTGTAATGCCACTAGGCCTAGTGCTGCTGCCTGGTGGGCTTAGTTCTAACCTAGACCTGAGTTCACCAGACCTTGTATCTCTCTCACGCACCAGACAATGAATCACCAAGAACTACCTCCTCTCTCTCTCTCTCTCTCTTGTCAGGCTGGTAGACCTGGCTAGGCAAGCATTATAACATAGTGCCTGTACCATTACCCGATAAACCTAAGACTCGCCTCTGAAGAAGTATTATTACCCCACCAGGAATACTGTTGATATATCTGATGACAGTTGTGTCCAGAAGTAATACCATTATATATGGGCAAGGGTTTTTCTGCCATTGACTGGTACTGGTGGAAGTACAGATGCAGTAGCATAAACTCAAGATTTATAATAAAAACCTAGAGGTTAATTTTTTTCATTTATTACACCTAGATATTTGCTAGGTTGTTTGAATACAGTGGACCCCCGCTTAATGATCACCTCCCAATGCGACCAATTATGTAAGTGTATTTATGTAAGTGCTTCTGTACATGTATGTTTGGGGGTCTGAAATGGACTAATCTACTTCACAATATTCCTTATGGGAACAAATTCGGTCAGTACTGGCACCTGAACATACTTCTGGAATGAAAAAATATCATTAACTGGGGGTCCACTGTATTAGTTAACCATATGACTACCATTAATTAATTTTTGCTTCTCAAATTTGTGAATGACTGACACTAGGGGCTTGTTAAGCAACCCTAAGGACCAGCAATAAGACATTATGTACTGTCCCTCCATCCTATATTGGAAACAGGTGTTTATCAGTACGAGTTTGTTCTTGTGGAAAACAAGTATTACATCACTTAGAGGGCTGGACTACCAAGTACTTAATATTGAGAGAGGGCACTATACAGAGTAAAACAGTTGTAAGTAACAATGTAGTTTGGAACATTTGCAGGAGGGATGATTATGAAATGAAACTCTCGATATATCATTTAAGTAACAAATTGGGTAAGTCCTAGTAACCAAACTAGTGACCTTGCAGCTGGGACACACTGGATTGACCTACAGTATTTTGCAATTACAATATAGTTGAGGAATTTGGCACAATTAGCTAATTATGTGAAAACAACATATGCTTATTTTCAATGTCATGAACACATCCAAAACAAAACAGACTTACTCTCATTATCTGTAATTCTTCCAAACATTAAATAATTGTTATTAAACCTGTAATCCCTCTCAGCCAAAACATGATAAAGCCATATAGCATAAAGTAATAAGATATTCAGTTCTCTTCTGTTCATTGTAAACTCGCTCAAATGACTGTAAACATAAAATTCATATTATTATTGCATTATTTAGTCTTAAGTTAGTCCTAAGTTTGCCTGAAATGCTCTGCTTATATAGGAGCTTTCGACAGTGTAGAAACATTGTAGCATGCCAAGATAAAACCATTCCCATTATTAAATTATACTAATTGTAATACTGTTATTTGTTTTCTGTCACTATTATAAATTTTACTACAGCCTCTCCTCAGTTAATGACAGAGTTCCCTTCCTAAGACCATATCGGTAAGTGAATTCGTCACTAAGTGAGGAGCATACTATAATGGTAGTGGGTTTCTGTCAATCCGGGTTATAACCTATACAGATGTGACAGAGTGAATTGGCAAAAGGGGGAATGGGGGGGGGGGGAGGCCTTTCCGTCACAGTCACTGATATGCTCGGAACTACTAAACACCTGAAATGATGTGGTTGAAGTTTTGGCAGTAAAGACTGAGAACCAAAACCTAGTCATTGTGGTTGTATACAAGCCTCCGGATGCAACTTCCTAACAATTCCAGAAACATCTTCTGAAAATAGACCACTATCTGGAAAATCTTAGAGCTCCTGCCCCAAAAATCTTGCTCCTGAGGGATTTCAACCTAAGGCACCTAAAATGGAGGAATGTAGCAAATAATGCTGTAGCAGAGATAACTTCAGGATGCAGCTCAGATGAAAACTCTCACACACACGAGCTTTTAAATCTCTGTACCAAATTCTCCTTAAACCAGCAAATAATAGCCAACAAGATTGGAGAATACACTGGACCTCATCTTCACTTACAATGATGATCTGATATGAAATATTACCATATCAAAAACAATATACTCTGATCACAACATAATAGAGGTTTAGACATGTATGTGCAGCAGGGCCCCAGACCAACAAAATGTGATCAGTCACGAGGAAACCTTCACCAAATTCAACTTCAATAACAAAAACATAAGGTGGGACCAAGTCAACAAACAAAGTGTACACATCTGGTTTGTGTACAAGTTACATTGTGTACAAGTTGTCTCTACATTGATACGGTAGAATAAATAAAGAAGAACACGCCCATTCTCATGTAACACCATTTTTAGAAGAAATGATGCTCTGAGTGAAGGCAATGGAAATAAGTCACTCTCTGACTTTTTTGGGTTATCCCAGGTTCTCTACACATATGCTGTTATGCATGATAATCTATGTAACTGTATTTGTGTATACCTGAATAAACTTACATACTAAAGGAATAATTTTCTACAGTTACCCCCAGTTACACATTTTCTCTTATGTTAGACTAGAGAAAATGTTATTCTTGCCGTCATTTGTACAAGTTATCTGGCTACGACATCTCATATTTATGTTTATTTATTCTATTGTGGGGTGTATTTATCATCTTTATATACATCTCATATTACGATTATTGTCACACCTTGCGTCATTATGTACTGGAGTGTGATAAAATTAATGAATTTAGAAACAACTCACTCAGAAGTGTTCAAGAAATGGCTAAGTATTTTATCCACAGTGGTATATTACAGACCATTCTGGAGAAATACCCTGACTTTGCTAGCTGTAAATAAAGCATTACCACATATGTGCATGTGTGTGTGTGTGTGTGTGTACTCACCTATTTGTACTCACCTATTTGTGGTTGCAGGGGTCGAGTCCTAGCTCCTGGCCCCGCCTCTTCACCGGTTGCTACTAGGCCCTCTCTCTCCCCGCTCCATGAGCTTTATCAAAGCTCGTCTTAAAACTGTGTATGGTTCCTGCCTCCACTACGTCATTTTCTAGGCTATTCCACTGCCTTACAACTCTATGACTGAAGAAATACTTCCTACTATCTCTCTGACTCATTTGTGTCTTCAACTTCCAATTGTGGCCTCTTGTTTCTGTGTCCTCTCCCTGGAACATCCTGTCCTTGTCCACCTTGTCTATTCCACGCAGTATTTTATATGTCGTTATCATGTCTCCCCTGACCCTCCTGTCCTCCAGTGTCGTCAGGCCGATTTCCCTTAATCTTTCTTCATAGGACATTCCCCTTAGCTCTGGAACTAACCTTGTTGCAAACCTTTGTACTTTCTCTAGTTTCTTGACGTGCTTTATCAGTGCGGGTTCCAAACAGGTGCTGCATACTCCAGTATGGGCCTGACATACACGGTGTACAGTGTCTTGAATGATTCCTTAATAAGGTATCGGAATGCTGTTCTCAGGTTTGCCAGGCGCCCATATGCTGCAGCAGTTATCTGATTGATGTGTGCTTCCGGAGACATGCTCGGTGTTATACTCACCCCAAGATCTTTCTCCTTGAGTGAGGTTTGCAGTCTTTGGCCACCTAGCCTATACTCTGTCTGTGGTCTTCTGTGCCCTTCCCCTATCTTCATGACTTTGCATTTGGCAGGATTAAATTCGAGAAGCCATTTGCTGGACCAGGTGTCCAGTCTGTCCAGGTCTCTTTGAAGTCCTGCCTGGTCCTCATCAGATTTAATTCTCCTCATTAACTTCACATCATCTGCAAACAGGGACACTTCTGAGTCTAACCCTTCCGTCATGTCGTTCACATATACCAAAAATAGCACTGGTCCTAGGACCGACCCCTGTGGGACCCCGCTCGTCACAGGTGCCCACTGTGATACATCATTACGTACCATGACTCGTTGTTGCCTCCCTGTCAGGTATTCTCTGATCCATTGCAGTACCCTTCCTGTTATATGCGCCTGATGCTCTAGCTTCTGCACTAATCTCTTGTGAGGAACTGTGTCAAAGGCCTTCTTGCAGTCCAAGAAGATGCAATCAACCCACCCCTCTCTCTCTTGTCTTACTTCTGTTATTTTATCATAAAACTCCAGAAGGTTTGTGACACAGGATTTGCCTTCCGTGAATCCGTGCTGGTTGGCATTTATACTCCTGTTCCGTTCCAGGTGCTCCACCACTCTCCTCCTGATAATCTTCTCCATAATTTTGCATACTATACACGTCAATGACACAGGTCTTTAGTTTAGTGCCTCTTTTCTGTCTCCTTTTTTGAAAATGGGAACTACATTTGCCATCTTCCATACCTCAGGTAGTTGCCCAGTTTCCAGGGATGTGTTGAAGATTGTGGTAAGTGGTACGCACAACATATCTGCTCCCTCTCTAAGGACCCACGGAGAGATGTTGTCCGGTCCCATTGCCTTTGAGGTATCGATGTCCCTTAGCAGTTTCTTCACCTCCTCCTCATCTGTATGTATGTCGTCCAACACTTGTTGGTGTATTCCTTGTTGGTGTCCCCATCTGGTCTGTCCCCCCAGAGTCCTTCCTGTCTCTACTGTAAATACTTCCTTAAATCTCGTGTTGAGCTCCTCACATACCTCTTGATCGTTTCTTGTGAGTTCTCCACCTTCTTTCCTCAGCCTTATCACCTGGTCCTTGACTGTTGTCTTCCTCCTAATGTGGCTATACAGCAGTTTCGGGTCAGATTTGACTTTCGATGCTATGTCGTTTTCATACTGTTGCTGGGCCTCCCTCCTTATCTGTGCATACTCGTTTCTGGCTCTTCTACTAATCTCCCTGTTTTCCTGGGTCCTATGCCTCCTGTACCTTTTCCATTCTCTGCTGCACTTAGTTTTTGCCTCCCTACACCTTCGGGTAAACCAAGGACTCGTTTTGGTCTTCCTATTATTTCTGTTTCCCTTGGGAACAAAACTTTCCTCTGCCTCCTTGCACTTTGTTGCCACATATTCCATCATCTCGTTTACTGATTTTCCTACCATTTCTCTGTCCCACTGAACCTCCTGCAGGAAGTTTCTCATACCTGTGTGTGTGTGTGTGTGTGAGTATGAGTGTGTGTGTGTGTATGAGTGTGTGTGTGTATGAGTGTGTGTGTGTGTGTGTATGAGTGTGTGTGCGTGTGTGTGTATGAGTTTGTGTGTGTGTGTGTGTGTGTGTGTGTGTGTGTGTGTGTGTGTGTGTGTGTGTGTGTGTGTGTGTGTGTGTGTGTGTGTGTTTGTGTGTGTGTGTGTATGAATTTGTATGTGTGTGTGTGTGTGTGTGTGTGAGAGAGAGACTCAGCAATCAACATTTGCACCAATAACTCACTACAGTTGTGACCGGGTGTGGAAGTGTGAATTGCTCATTACTCTAAAATTTTTTCATGATTGCAGCCATGTATAAACGTAAGTAACCATTCTTACAGTATTCATTACCTTTGTAACTTGTGAGTTCATTACCTTTGTAACTTATGAGTTCATTACCTTGTACCTAGTTCAGCCATCAAAACTTTGGAGCCCGGTCCCTGGACCCATTGTGTACCTCTGTAATCTGTAAATACCTTTGTAACTTGTCATGATTGTGACTAGACCTACCTGGAGTTCATTACCTTTGTAAATTGTGAGTTCATTACCTTTGTAAATTGTGAATTCATTACCTCTGTAACTTGCTCAGCTATCAAAACTTTGAGGCCCAGTCCCTGGACCAATTATGTACCTCTGTAATCTTTTGACTACCACCCACAGGATGGGTATGGGGTGCATAATAAACATATTAAACTAACTAACTAACTTATTCTATTGTGGGGTGTATTTATCATCTTTATATGTTATGTATCGTGTTTATTATATAATTTTGAAAAAAATATCATAGATGGATTAATGAAAATGTGTATATTAACGTAATATATGACATTTAATGAGACTCGGTGATTATTATTATTATTATAATCAAAAAGAAGCGCTAAGCCACAAGGGCTATACAGCGCTGCAGGGCAGGAAGGAAGCGAGGGCATCAGGTGGCAAAAGGGAGGTGGATGAGTAATAGGTTACGGATAACAGCGGGGCAGTGGATGGTGAAAGGGTAAAGGGCAGCAAGAGACTGAGCTAGAAAGGGCTGAGGGGAGTGCGTAAGGTATCATCATCAGAGTTTGTGGAGTAAATCAGTCGTTGTCAAGAAGTCAATGAGAGAGTCAGGGTTAAAGGAGGGTCCATCAGCAAGAAGGGAAGGTAAAGAGATAGTAGAACGAAGACGGCGTTGGAGGTAAATTCTGCGTGCTCGTTGATAGAGAGGGCAGTCTAACAGAATGTGGCTAATCGATACTAGAACTTGACACTGCTCACAGAGAGGAACAGGGTGCCTCTCCATGAGATACCCGTGAGTAAGATGAGTGTGGCCAATGCGAAGGCGGGAGAGAGTGGTCTCCCAACCACGGCACTGATGACAAGAAGACGGCCGGTAACCTATGCTCGGTTTAATAGAATGAAGTTCGTTACCAAGCAGAGTTGACCAACATTGTTGCCAACAGGTGTGAAGGTGGGTAGCTATTGCAGCAAAATAGTCCAGAAATGGAACACCTCTATAGGAAATTGGTAGGTCACGTACTGCTGACCGCGCAGCAGTGTCGGCCTGTTCATTGCAATGTACGTCGACATGACCAGGGACCCAACAAAAAATAATACCTTTATGCTTGGTAGAGATACAGCGTTTACCTGGAGTTTACCTGGAGAGAGTTCCGGGGGTCAACGCCCCCGCGGCCTGGTCTGTGACCAGGCCTCCTGGTGGATCAGAGCCTGATCAACCAGGCTGTTGCTGCTGGCTGCACGCAAACCAACGTACGAGCCACAGCCCGGCTGATCCGGAACTGACTTTAGGTGCTTGTCCAGTGCCAGCTTGAAGACTGCCAGGGGTCTGTTGGTAATCCCCCTTGTGTGTGCTGGGAGGCAGTTGAACAGTCTCGGGCCCCTGACACTTATTGTATGGTCTCTTAACGTGCTAGTGACACCCATGCTTTTCATTGGGGAGATGGTGCATCGTCTGCCAAGTCTTTTGCTTTCGTAGTGAGTGATTTTCATGTGCAAGTTCGGTACTAGTCCCTCTAGGATTTTCCAGGTGTATATAATCATGTATCTCTCCCTCCTGCGTTCCAGGGAATACAGGTTTAGGAACCTCCAGCGCTCCCAATAATTGAGGTGTTTTATCTCCGTTATGCGCGCCGTGAAAGTTCTCTGTACATTTTCTAGGTCGGCAATTTCACCTGCCTTGAAAGGTGCTGTTAGTGTGCAGCAATATTCCAGCCTAGATAGAACAAGTGACCTGAAGAGTGTCATCATGGGCTTGGTCTCCCTAGTTTTGAAGGTTCTCATTATCCATCCTGTCATTTTTCTAGCAGATGCGATTGATACAATGTTATGGTCCTTGAAGGTGAGATCCTCCGACATGATCACTCCCAGGTCTTTGACGTTGGTGTTTCGCTCTATTTTGTGGCCAGAATTTGTTTTGTACTCTGATGAAGATTTAATTTCCTCATGTTTACCATATCTGAGTAATTGAAATTTCTCATCGTTGAACTAAATATTGTTTTCTGCAGCCCACTGAAAGATTTGGTTGATGTCCGCCTGGAGCTTTGCAGTGTCTGCAATGGAAGACACTGTCATGCAGATTCGGGTGTCATCTGCAAAGGAAGACATGGTGCTGTGGCTGACATCCTTGTCTATGTCGGATATGAGGATGAGGAACAAGATGGGAGCGAGTACTGTGCCTTGTGGAACAGAGCTTTTCACCGTAGCTGCCTCGGACTTTACTCTGTTGACGACTACTCTCTGTGTTCTGTTAGTGAGGAAATTATAGATCCATCGACCGACTTTTCCTGTTATTCCTTTAGCACGCATTTTGTGCGCTATTACGCCATGGTCACACTTATCGAAGGCTTTTGCAAAGTCTATATATATTACATCTGCATTCTTTTTGTCTTCTAGTGCATTTAGGACCTTGTCGTAGTGATCCAATAGTTGAGACAGACAGGAGCGACCTGTTCTAAACCCATGTTGCCCTGGGTTGTGTAACTGATGGGTTTCTAGATGGGTGGTGATCTTGCTTCTTAGGACCCTTTCAAAGATTTTTATGATATGGGATGTTAGTGCTATTGGTCTGTAGTTCTTTGCTGTTGCTTTACTGCCCCCTTTGTGGAGTGGGGCTATGTCTGTTGTTTTTAGTAACTGTGGTACGACCCCCGTGTCCATGCTCCCTCTCCATAGGATGGAAAAGGCTCGTGATAATGGCTTCTTGCAGTTCTTGATGAACACAGAGTTCCACGAGTCTGGCCCTGGGGCAGAGTGCATGGGCATGTCATTTATCGCCTGTTCGAAGTCATTTGGCGTCAGGATAACATCGGATAGGCTTGTGTTAATCAAATTTTGTGGCTCTCTCATAAAAAATTCATTTTGATCTTCGACTCTCAGTCTGGTTAGCGGCTTGCTAAAAACTGAGTCATATTGGGACTTGAGTAGCTCACTCATTTCCTTGCTGTCATCTGTGTAGGACCCATCTTGTTTAAGTAGGGGCCCAATACTGGACGTTGTTCTCGATTTTGATTTGGCATAGGAGAAGAAATACTTTGGTTTTTTTTTTATTTCATTTATGGCTTTTAGTTCTTCCTGCGATTCCTGACTCCTAAAGGATTCTTTTAGCTTAAGTTCGATGCTTGCTATTTCTCTGACCAGTGTCTCCCTACACATTTCAGATATATTGACCTCTTTTAGCCGCTCTGTTATTCTTTTCCGTCGCCTGTAAAGGGAGCGCCTGTCTCTTTCTGTTTTACATCTACTCCTCCTCTTTCTTAGAGGAATAAGCCTTGTGCATACATCGAGTGCCACCGAGTTAATCTGTTCTAGGCATAAGTTGGGGTCTGTGTTGCTTAGTATATCTTCCCAGCTTATATCGGTTAGGACTTGGTTTACTTGGTCCCACTTTGTTTTTGTTATTGAAGTTGAATTTGGTGAATGCTCCCTCGTGACTAATCTCATTTTGTCGGTCTGGGGCTCCGCGCATACATGACTGAACCTCAATTATGTTGTGATCTGAGTATATTGTTTTTGATATGGTGACATTTCTTATCAGATCATCATTGTTAGTGAAGATGAGGTCTAGTGTATTCTCCAGTCTAGTAGGCTCTATTATTTGCTGGTTTAAATTGAATTTTGTGCAGAGATTTAAAAGCTCGCGTGAGTGTGAGTTTTCATCAGAGCTGCCTCCTGGTGTTATTACTGCAACAATATTATTTGCTATATTCCTCCATTTTAGGTGCCTTAAGTTGAAATCCCCCAGGAGCAAGATGTTGGGTGCAGGAGCTGGAAGGTTTTCCAGACAGTGGTCAATTTTTAACAGCTGTTCCTGGAATTGCTGGGATGTTGCATCCGGAGGCTTGTAGACTACCACAATGACTAGGTTTTGGTTCTCGACCTTTACTGCTAAAACTTCCACTACATCATTTGAGGCATTTAGCAGTTCTGTGCAAACAAGTGACTCTGCAATGTACAGGCCAACCCCCCCCTTTTGCCTGTTCACTCTGTCACATCTGTATAGGTTGTAACCTGGGATCCGTATTTCGTTGTCCAAGTGATCCTTTATGTGGGTCTCAGTGAAAGCCGCGAACATTGCCTTTGCCTCTGCAAGCAGTCCACGGATGAAAAGTATTTTGTTGTTTGTTGCTGGCTTTAGACCCTGTATATTTGCAAAGAAGAATGTTATCGGACTGGTGGTATTGTTGGTACTGGGGGGGGGATTTTTTTTCTGGCATTAGTATCTGTATCTGTTGGTTTGGAGTGGAGGCCATCGACTGTGGTTCCACTCCAGGAATGACTGGATTTGGTGTACGATTTCTGCCATTTCCTGCCAGTTTTTTTTCCTTCCTGGCACTAAATAACCTTTCCCTCTTGAGTGGCTGTGGCTACCCAGGTTTTCCCATGGCCTGGATGTTTTGTATCTTTTTGTCCCCTTTAGATGGTATGCCTGTACTGAAGAGGTACACAGTTCAGGGTGAAAAAGCTTACAGGAAGGGAGTTTGCATTTTCCTGTTGTCATATGGGCATGGCATTTTCTAGGGTGGTCATAGTTGCACGTCCCATCTGTTTTTCCAGATTTCCCATGCCAGCAGATACCGAGTGCATAGTATGTGCACAGGCTTGGTTTCAGTTTGCCTTGGGTTTCTGTGACTGTATTCCCTGTTGGTGCATGTTTCCCTGTCTTACTTCTATCCTCCCTAGCACCAACAATGGAGGTCCCACCAGTTGTTTTTGGTAATATATCCTCACTATTGCTAGTGGAGTCCTCTTGTTTGCTATTTCCTGCGGTATTTCTAGTTTGCAATATTGGTTTTATCTTATCTTTGACTACACTTGTTTCCCTACTATGGCTCCTGTCCCCTATGAGGTCATTTATATGTATTCCTTCCTGCGTATAATTCCCGACTACCTGGACAAAATCTCCTGCTTCACCATTACTGTCTCCCAGGACAGCATCTCCAGCTTCCCCATTACTGTCTCCCAGGACAGCATCTCCAGCTTCACCATTACTGTCTCCCAGGACAGCACCTCCAGCTTCACCATTACTGTCTCCCAGGACAGCACCTCCAGCTTCACCATTACTGTCTCCCAGGACAGCACTATCAGCCCCCCATTTACTGACTACCAGGACATCATCTCCAGCCTTACAGTTTCTGACTACATGGCCAGTATCAAGGGCAGTACCATTCAGCCCAGACTTTTTATGTTCCCATCTGTTGTAGAAAGCTTCCAGGTTTTCTATGAAAGCAGCTTTGATGTTGACCTCTTTTAATACCCTTGTGATTTTAGTCCACAGATTTATCTCATTTGGGCATACCCAAAAACACTTCCCTGTTTTAATACTGCTTGTAGCTAGTTCTTGGATATCTGCACAAGGGGCGTGACACCAATTTCCACAAAAATGACAATTTATGCGTAGCCAAAGTTGGATACGGAGAACTAGGGGGTGAGATGTATCAAATTTTCGTATAGCCTGTAGAGCAATAAGGGATTCGGTGATTATTATTATTTCTAATATGGCGTCATTAGTGCAAGTTGTCTGGCTACCACATCTCATATTTGTTTATTTATTCTACTGTGGGGTGTATTTATCATGTTTAAATGTTATGCATCATGTTTATTATATAATTTTGAAAAAAATATCATAGATGGATTAATGAAAATGTGTATATTAACCTAACATACGGCATTTAACCCTTAAACAGTCCAAACAGATCGACATTCAAATTCGTAGTGCTACAAAAGTAGATCTACTTTTTTTTACATATTTTCAAATATAACAAAACAAAAATGTAGATAAAAGTTTTTTACACGTTTTCAAATGTAAAACAAAAAAGAAGATCTACATTTTTTTACATACTTTCAGATGTTGAAAAAAAACGTATTACCTGGAGTTTACCTGGAGAGAGTTCCGGGGGTCAACGCCCCCGCGGCCCGGTCTGTGACCAGACCTCCTGGTGGATAAGAGCCTGATCAACCAGGCTGTTGCTGCTGGCTGCACGCAAACCAACGTACGAGCCACAGCCTGGCTGGTCAGGAACCGACTTTAGGTGCTTGTCCAGTGGCAGCTTGAAGACTGCCGGGGGTCTGTTGGTAATCCCCCTTATGTATGCTGGGAGGCAGTTGAACAGTCTCGGGCCCCTGACACTTATTGTATGGTCTCTTAACCTGCTAGTGACACCCCTGCTTTTCATTGGGGGGATGTTGCATCGTCTGCCAAGTCTTTTGCTTTCGTAGTGAGTGATTTTCGTGTGCAAGTTCGGTACCAGTCCCTCTGGGATTTTCTAGGTGTATATAATCATGTATCTCTCCCGCCTGCGTTCCAGGGAATACAGGTTTAGGAACCTCAAGCGCTCCCAGTAATTGAGGTGTTTTATCTCAGTTATGCGTGCCGTGAAGGTTCTCTGTACATTTTCTAGGTCGGCAATTTCACCTGCCTTGAAAGGTGCTGTTAGTGTGCAGCAATATTCCAGCCTAAATAGAACAAGTGACCTGAAGAGTGTCATCATGGGCTTGGCCTCCCTAGTTTTGAAGGTTCTCATTATCCATCCTGTCATTTTTCTAGCAGATGCGATTGATACAATGTTATGGTCCTTGAAGGTGAGATCCTCCGACATGATCACTCCCAGGTCTTTGACGTTGGCGTTTCGCTCTATTTTGTGGCCAGAATTTGTTTTGTACTCTGATGAAGATTTAATTTCCTCGTGTTTACCATATCTGAGTACAGTGGACCCCCGCATAACGATGGCATGACATAGCGATTAATCCGCATACCGCTTACTTTAATCGCAAAAATTTTGCCGCGCATACCGATTAAAAACCCGCTCACCGATTTTCGTCCGAGACGCGTCCAATGTGCGCCCTCAGCCAGCCTCACATGTGCCGCCCGTGCCATTGTTTACCAGCCAGCCTCCGCGGTAACATCCAAGCATACAATCGGAATATTTCGTATTATTACAGTGTTTTCGGTGCTGTTTCTGGAAAATAAGTGACCATGGGCCCCAAGAAAGCTTCTAGTGCCAACCGTACACCAATAAGGGTGAGAATTCCAATAGAAATGAAGAAAGAGATCATTGATAAGTATGAAAGTGGAGTGCGTATCGCCGACCTGGTCAAGTTGTACAAGAAACCCCAATCAACCATCGCTACTATTGTGGGCACCAGAAAGACAATCAAGGAAGCTGTTCTTGCCAAAGGTTTAACTGTGTTTTCGAAACAAAGATCGCAAGTGATGGAAGATGTTGAGAGACTCTTATTGGTGTGGATAAATGAAAAACAGCTAGCAGGAGATAGCGTCTCTCAAGCGATCATATGTGAAAAGGCTAGGAAGTTGCATGAGGATTTAATTAAAAAAATGCCTGCAACTAGTGATGTGAGTGAATTTAAGGCCAGCAAAGGTTGGTTTGAGAGATTTAAGAAGCGTAGTGGCATCCATAGTGTGATAAGGCATGGTGAGGCTGCCAGTTCGGACCACAAAGCGGCTGAAAAATATGTGCAGGAATTCAAGGAGTACATAGACAGTGAAGGACTGAAACCTGAACAAGTGTTTAATTGTGATGAAACAGGCCTGTTTTGGAAGAAAATGCCAAGCAGGACCTACATTACTCAGGAGGAAAAGGCACTCCCAGGACATAAGCCTATGAAAGACAGGCTTACTTTGTTGATGTGTGCCAATGCTAGTGGTGATTGCAAAGTTAAGCCTTTATTAGTGCATCACTCTGAAACTCCCAGAGCGTTCAGGCAAAAGAATGTCCTCAAGGATAATTTGTGTGTGCTGTGGAGGGCAAACAGTAATGCATGGGTCACTAGGGACTTTTTCTATAACTGGTTACACCATGCATTTGCCCCCAATGTGAAAGATTACCTAACTGAAAAGAAATTAGAACTTAAGTGCCTCCTGGTGTTAGACAATGCCCCTGGTCATCCTACAGACGTGGCAGAGCGACTTTATGGGGACATGAGCTTCATTAAGGTGAAGTTTTTGCCTCCTAATACCACTCCTCTCCTGCAGCCCATGGACCAGCAGGTTATTGCAAACTTCAAAAAACTGTACACAAAAGCTCTGTTTGAAAGGTGCTTTGTAGTGACCTCAGAAACTCAACTGACTCTAAGAGAGTTTTGGAGAGAGCACTTTAATATCCTCAATTGTGTAAACCTTATAGGTAAGGCTTGGGAGGGAGTGACTAAGAAGACCTTGAACTCTGCTTGGAAGAAACTGTGGCCAGAATGTGTAGACAAAAGGGATTTTGAAGGGTTTGAGGCTAACCCTGAGAGGATTATGCCACTTGAGGAATCCATTGTGGCATTGGGAAAGTCCTTGGGGTTGGAGGTTAGTGGGGAGGATGTGGAAGAGTTGGTGGAGGAGGACAATGAAGAACTAACCACTGATGAGCTGATAGATCAACTTCAAGAGCAAGAGGCCAGACCTGAGGAAACTGGTTCAGAGGAGGGGAGAGAGAAATTGAAGAAGTTGCCTACTACAAAGATTAAAGAAATCTGTGCAAAGTGGCTTGAAGTGCAAACCTTCATGGATGAAAATCACCCTCACACAGCTATTGCAAGCCGTGTTGGCAACCTGTACACTGACAATGTTGTGAAACACTTTAGGGAAGTCATAAAGGAACGAGAGGTACAGGCCACTATGGACAGATATGTTGTGCGAAAGAAGTCCAGTGACTCTGAAGCTGGTCCTAGTGGCATTAAAAGAAGAAGGGAAGTAACCCCAGAAAAGGACTTGACACCTCAAGTCTTAATGGAAGGGGATTCCCCTTCTAAACACTAACACTCTCTCTCCCCTCCTCCCATCCCATCAATCATCACCAGATCTTCAATAAAAGTAAGTGTCATGTAAGTGTGCATGCCTTTTTCAGTTTGTGTGTATTAAAATTAACATTTCATGTGGTAAAAAATTTTTTTTTTCATACTTTTGGGTGTCTTGCACGGATTAATTTTATTTCCATTATTTCTTATGGGGAAAATTCATTCACATACCTATTATTTCGCATAACAATTACCCCTCTTGCACGGATTAAAATCGTTATGCGGGGGTCCACTGTAATTGAAATTTCTCATCATTGAACTTCATATACGTTTGGACCGTTTAAGGGTTAAACGAGACTCGGTGATTATTATCATTACTAATATGACGTCTCGAGGCATAAGACACTCTTACTGATTTTAACGTGTACCTTCACGCCAGCACAGTATGTAAGTTTATTTAGGTACAGGTATACATAAGTATAATTATCAAAGTATATATATAAATAAATAATATATATAAATAATATATATAAATGTATTAATTCAAGGATTATGTGGAGTAAAATAAAGATTGGATGTGAAAAGTGGGTTATAATAAGCGTGTATGCACCTGGAGAAGAGAGAAGTGTAGAGGAGAGAGAGAGATTTTGGGAAATGTTGAGTGAATGCGTGGGGAGTTTTGAATCAAGTGTGAGAGTAATGGTGGTTGGGGATTTCAATGCTAAAGTGGGTAAAAATGTTATGGAAGGAGTAGTAGGTAAATTTGGGGTGCCAGGGGTAAATGTAAATGGGGAGCCTTTAATTGAGCTATGTGTAGAAAGAAATTTGGTAATAAGTAATACATATTTTATGAAAAAGAGGATAAATAAATATACAAGGTATGATGTAGCACGTAATGAAAGTAGTTTATTAGATTATGTATTGGTGGATAAAAGGTTGATGGGTAGGCTCCAGGATGTACATGTTTATAGAGGGGCAACTGATATATCGGATCATTATTTAGTTGTAGCTACAGTTAGAGTAAGAGGTAGATGGGAAAAGAGGAAGGTGGCAACAACAAGTAAGAGGGAGGTGAAAGTGTATAAACTAAGGGAGGAGGAAGTTCGGGTGAGATATAAGCGACTATTGGCAGAAAGGTGGGATAGTGCAAAGATGAGTAGTGGGGGGGTTGAAGAGGGTTGGAATAGTTTTAAAAATGCAGTATTAGAATGTGGGGCAGAAGTTTGTGGTTATAGGAGGGTGGGGGCAGGAGGAAAGAGGAGTGATTGGTGGAATGATGAAGTAAAGGGTGTGATAAAAGAGAAAAAGGTAGCTTATGAGAGGTTTTTACAAAGCAGAAGTGTTATAAGAAGAGCAGAGTATATGGAGAGTAAAAGAAAGGTAAAGAGAGTGGTGAGAGAGTGCAAAAGGAGAGCAGATGAAAGAGTGGGAGAGGCACTGTCAAGAAATTTTAATGAAAATAAGAAAAAATTTTGGAGTGAGTTAAACAAGTTAAGAAAGCCTAGGGAAAATATGGATTTGTCAGTTAAAAACAGAGTAGGGGAGTTAGTAGATGGGGAGATGGAGGTATTGGGTAGATGGCGAGAATATTTTGAGGAACTTTTAAATGTTAAGGAAGAAACAGAGGCAGTAATTTCATGCACTGGTCAGGGAGGTATACCATCTTTTAGGAGTGAAGAAGAGCAGAATGTAAGTGTGGGGGAGGTACGTGAGGCATTACGTAAAATGAAAGGGGGTAAAGCAGCTGGAACTGATGGGATCATGACAGAAATGTTAAAAGCAGGGGGGGATATAGTGTTGGAGTGGTTGGTACTTTTGTTTAATAAATGTATGAAAGAGGGGAAGGTACCTAGGGATTGGCAGAGAGCATGTATAGTCCCTTTATATAAAGGGAAAGGGGACAAAAGAGGCTGTAAAAATTATAGAGGAATAAGCTTACTGAGTATACCAGGAAAAGTGTACGGTAGGGTTATAATTGAAAGAATTAGAGGTAAGACAGAATGTAGGATTGCGGATGAGCAAGGAGGTTTTAGAGTGGGTAGGGGATGTGTAGATCAGGTGTTTACATTGAAGCATATATGTGAACAGTATTTAGATAAAGATAGGGAAGTTTTTATTGCATTTATGGATTTAGAAAAGGCATATGATAGAGTGGATAAAGGAGCAATGTGGCAGATGTTGCAAGTTTATGGAATAGGTGGTAAGTTACTAAATGCTGTAAAGAGCTTTTATGAGGATAGTGAGGCTCAGGTTAGGGTGTGTAGAAGAGAGGGAGACTATTTCCCGGTAAAAGTAGGTCTTAGACAGGGATGTGTAATGTCACCATGGTTGTTTAATATATTTATAGATGGGGTTGTTAAGGAAGTAAATGCTAGGGTGTTTGGGAGAGGGGTGGGATTAAATTATGGGGAATCAAATTCAAAATGGGAATTGACACAGTTACTTTTTGCTGATGATACTGTGCTTATGGGAGATTCTAAAGAAAAATTGCAAAGGTTAGTGGATGAGTTTGGGAATGTGTGTAAAGGTAGAAAGTTGAAAGTGAACATAGAAAAGAGTAAGGTGATGAGGGTGTCAAATGATTTAGATAAAGAAAAATTGGATATCAAATTGGGGAGGAGGAGTATGGAAGAAGTGAATGTTTTCAGATACTTGGGAGTTGACGTGTCGGCGGATGGATTTATGAAGGATGAGGTTAATCATAGAATTGATGAGGGAAAAAAGGTGAGTGGTGCGTTGAGGTATATGTGGAGTCAAAAAACGTTATCTATGGAGGCAAAGAAGGGAATGTATGAAAGTATAGTAGTACCAACACTCTTATATGGGTGTGAAGCTTGGGTGGTAAATGCAGCAGCAAGGAGACGGTTGGAGGCAGTGGAGATGTCCTGTTTAAGGGCAATGTGTGGTGTAAATATTATGCAGAAAATTCGGAGTGTGGAAATTAGGAGAAGGTGTGGAGTTAATAAAAGTATTAGTCAGAGGGCAGAAGAGGGGTTGTTGAGGTGGTTTGGTCATTTAGAGAGAATGGATCAAAGTAGAATGACATGGAAAGCATATAAATCTACAGGGGAAGGAAGGCGGGGTAGGGGTCGTCCTCGAAAGGGTTGGAGAGAGGGGGTAAAGGAGGTTTTGTGGGTAAGGGGCTTGGACTTCCAGCAAGCGTGCATGAGCGTGTTAGATAGGAGTGAATGGAGACGAATGGTACTTGGGACCTGACGATCTGTTGGAGTGTGAGCAGGGTAATATTTAGTGAAGGGATTCAGGGAAACCGGTTATTTTCATATAGTCGGACTTGAGTCCTGGAAATGGGAAGTACAATGCCTGCACTTTAAAGGAGGGGTTTGGGATATTGGCAGTTTGGAGGGATATGTTGTGTATCTTTATATGTGTATGCTTCTAGACTGTTGTATTCTGAGCACCTCTGCAAAAACAGTGATAATGTGCGAGTGTGGTGAAAGTGTTGAATGATGATGAAAGTATTTTCTTTTTGGGGATTTTCTTTCTTTTTTGGGTCACCCTGCCTCGGTGGGAGACGGCCGACTTGTTGAGAAAAAAAAAAAAAAAAAAAAAAATATATAAAATATGAAATAACTTTTAAAAACATTTGAAATTTTGGAGTTTCCAAACATAATGGAGAGACTTAGTACTTACGGATCTCACATAGAATGTAAACAAACAGGGTGGGGCACGGTGACTGTATTAGAAAGTCAGGTGGGGGGGAGCCGTATAGCGAGTTTTGGTCATAATTTGAAATGACCGTATTAGCGGAACGCCGTAAAATGGGGCCCTACTGTATTCACTTTCCCCATCATGTTATTTTTAATAAGGCAAAAGGTAAGTGGAGCTAAATGAGTACAGTCAACAGTAGTGTGTAGTGAGGTGAGGCAGTATACTCACTGGCACAGCACTTTACTCATTAACCCCTTAACTGTCCAACCGTAGATCTACATTCTTACCACTAGCACTCCAAATGTAGATCTACGTTTTATTTTTCCTGCCTCCAAAAGTGGCATGATTGGCCTGAGATGCCTGGTCAGCACAGAATGGGTCTTAACACTCGATGTGCTCATTATTAAAAAAATCTGGGACCACTTAGTACCTTGTGGGAGCACCAGTTCAACTGAGCGTCAGCTAGAGCAAACTGCGGCAAACACCAGGAATTCACTGATGTCATATCGTATTAACACTTCCCTGTTAAGAAAGTGGTATTGGCCCTGAGTTTAGTGGCTTTGAGGTGGATGTAGCCACAAAGGGTTGAGGAAATATCAAAAACCTCGATAATAACCCATGTGCAACATTTGTGCAACACCCTTTCAATTTTGGTACCACTGGTAGTGTCATCCTGCCAAGATGTCCTATAACTTATGCCCTAAGTAAAAAGAAACAATTCTGGAACATGTAATACGTGTTCGGCAGATTGGCTGGCTGTCTCTATCTCTGGCTGTCTCTCTCTCTGTCTGTCTCTATCTCTGTTTCACAGGTACACATAAATACAATTATACATAGTGTAAATTACCTAGGATAACCCAAAAAATCCAGACACTGCTATATTGTGCTTGTAGAAATAATGCATAACAAGTATGACTGGCAAGTAATACGCATTTTCACTTGTTCAGGAATCAGATGTGACTACTCTGCATTGTGAGTAATACATGTTGGTTCATGAGTTGCGCTCTCTCTCTCTCTCTCTCTGAGACAAAGAGAGAGAGAGAGAGAAAGAGAGAGAGAGACAAGTAGACGAAGAGACAGAAAAGCAGAAACATAGATAAACAGAGCTAGACAAATGGACGGACAGACAGATAGACAGACATGTTTATGTGTAACAGTGAAAACAAAGCCAAGGCAGTGCACGATCATCAAACGTCACTGCACTGTCAGCAGTGGAGTGACGCTCGTCTTGCACTACGCTTCAAGGAAACTTATTATAATTTATATACTCCTGCATGTCCAAAACATTGCTGGGACCTAAAAACACTATGTATATATTACTAGACAACAGTATGTGACTAAGGTAGGTGAAAATGTTCACCTGTCACTGTGTTTATGACTATTTGAGTACTACTTCAGTACCTAATATTAGTGTCAGAACAAAGATTGGATATGAAATCACAAACTACTAGAAATTATAGAAATCAAATTTTTTTTTTTTTTTAAATATTTGGAGTGCTGGGCAAGAGAATGTAGCTCTATGTTTGGACAGTTAAGGGGTAGGTTTAAAAATGTAGTGTTAGAGTGTTCAGCAGAAGTTTGTGGTTACAGGAAAGTGGGTGCGGGAGGGAAGAGGAGCGATTGGTGGAATGATGATGTAAAGAGAGTAGTAAGGGAGAAAAAGTTAGCATATGAGAAGTTTTTACAAAGTAGAAGTGATGCAAGGAGGGAAGAGTATATGGAGAAAAAGAGAGAGGTTAAGAGAGTGGTGAAGAAATGTAAAAAGAGAGCAAATGAGAGAGTGGGTGAGATGTTATCAACAAATTTTGTTGAAAATAAGAAAAAGTTTTGGAGTGAGATTAACAAGTTAAGGAAGCCTAGAGAACAAATGGATTTGTCAGTTAAAAATAGGAGAGGAGAGTTATTAAATGGAGAGTTAGAGGTATTGGGAAGATGGAGGGAATATTTTGAGGAATTGTTAAATGTTGATGAAGATAGGGAAGCTGTGATTTCGTGTATAGGGCAAGGAGGAATAACATCTTGTAGGAGTGAGGAAGAGCCAGTTGTGAGTGTGGGGGAAGTTCGTGAGGCAGTAGGTAAAATGAAAGGGGGTAAGGCAGCCGGGATTGATGGGATAAAGATAGAAATGTTAAAAGCAGGTGGGGATATAGTTTTGGAGTGGTTGGTGCAATTATTTAATAAATGTATGGAAGAGGGTAAGGTACCTAGGGATTGGCAGAGAGCATGCATAGTTCCTTTGTATAAAGGCAAAGGGGACAAAAGAGTGCAAAAATTATAGGGGGATAAGTCTGTTGAGTATACCTGGTAAAGTGTATGGTAGAGTTATTATTGAAAGAATTAAAAGTAAGACTGAGAATAGGATAGCAGATGAACAAGGAGGCTTTAGGAAAGGTAGGGGGTGTGTGGACCAGGTGTTTACAGTGAAACATATAAGTGAACAGTATTTAGATAAGGCTAAAGAGGTCTTTGTGGCATTTATGGATTATAAAAGGCGTATGACAGGGTGGATAGGGGGGCAATGTGGCAGATGTGCAGGTGTATGGTGTAGGAGGTAGGTTACTGAAAGCAGTGAAGAGTTTTTACGAGGATAGTGAGGCTCAAGTTAGAGTACAGAGGAAAGAGGGAAATTATTTCCCAGTAAAAGTAGGCCTTAGACAAGGATGTGTGATGTCACCGTGGTTGTTTAATATATTTATAGATGGGGTTGTAAGAGAAGTAAATGCGAGGGTCTTGACAAGAGGCGTGGAGTTAAAAGATAAAGAATCACACATAAAGTGGGAGTTGTCACAGTTGCTCTTTGCTGATGACACTGTGCTCTTGGGAGATTCTGAAGAGAAGTTGCAGAGATTGGTGGATGAATTTGGTAGGGTGTGCAAAAGAAGAAAATTAAAAGTGAATACAGGAAAGAGTAAGGTTATGAGGATAACAAAAATATTAGGTGATGAAAGATTGGATATCAGATTGGAGGGAGAGAGTATGGAGGAGGTGAATGTATTCAGATATTTGGGAGTGGACGTGTCAGCGGATGGGTCTATGAAGGGTGAGGTGAATCATAGAATTGATGAGGGGAAAAGGGTGAGTGGTGCACTTAGGAGTCTGTGGAGACAAAGAACTTTGTCCTTGGAGGCAAAGAGGGGAATGTATGAGAGTACAGTATAGTTTTACCAACACTCTTATATGGGTGTGAAGCATGGGTGATGAATGTTGCAGCGAGGAGAAGGCTGGAGGCAGTGGAGATGTCATGTCTGAGGGCAATGTGTGGTGTGAATATAATGCAGAGAATTCGTAGTTTGGAAGTTAGGAGGAAGTGCGGGATTACCAAAACTGTTGTCCAGAGGGCTGAGGAAGGGTTGTTGAGGTGGTTCGGACATGTAGAGAGAATGGAGCGAAACAGAATGACTTCAAGAGTGTATCAGTCTGTAGTGGAAGGAAGGCGGGGTAGGGGTCGGCCTAGGAAAGGTTGGAGGGAGGGGGTAAAGGAGGTTTTGTGCGAGGGGCTTGGACTTCCAGCAGGCGTGCGTGAGCGTGTTTGATAGGAGTGAATGGAGATGAATGGTTTTTAATACTTGACGTGCTGTTGGAGTGTGAGCAAAGTAACATTTATGAAGGGGTTCAGGGAAACCGGCAGGCCGGACTTGAGTCCTGGAGATGGGAAGTACAGTGCCTGCACTCTGAAGGAGGGGTGTTAATGTTGCAGTTTAAAAACTGTAGTGTAAAGCACCCTTCTGGCAAAACAGTGATGGAGTGAATGATGGTGAAAGTTTTTCTTTTTCGGGCCACCCTGCCTTGGTGGGAATCGGCCAGTGTGATGATAAAAAAAAAATAAAAAATGATACAAAAAAAAATGAGAAAAAAGGGTATACCAGCAACACTTCTGCAAGCAGCAGTGCTTCATGTTGCTGTCAGGTGTGCAATAAGTGCTGACAGCAACAGACCTTAGCTGAGGAAACTGCTCCAGAGGAGGAGGAAGAGAGAGGGGAGAATGTGCCTTCTTCAGTGATTAAGGACATTTGTGCAAAGTGGAGTGAAGTGCAAAGTTTTGTGGAGAAATATCACCCTAACAAAGCTGTTGAAAGCCGTGTCTGCAACGTGTACAATGGCAATGCCGTGTCCCATTTTAGGCAAATCTTAGAGAGATGCCAGAAACATACCTCTCTTCACAGATATTTTGTGCGACAGGGGTCCAGTGACTCGAGCTGGTCCTAGTGCCAGTAAAAGACAAACAAGGGAAGTAACCCCAAATAGGGCTTTGATACCTGAAGTCTTTATGGAGGGGGATACCCCTTTCAAACAACCTCTCCCCTCCTCGCCGTCTTCCATATGCCCAACAAGAGTCTTCAATAAAGGTAAAAGTGACGTTAAATGTTCATTTATACATTTCATTAGTCATTTATATTTATTTCTCATTGTTTTCTGTACGTACAACTATAGTTATTCTCTATAAATGTATTTTTTGTTAATATTTTTGGGTGTCTGGAATGGATTAATTGGATTTACATTACTTATGGGAAATATTACTTCAGTTTTCATACAAACTGGTTTTCAGCCGACCTTCTGGAATGGATTAAAAACGAAAATTGGGGTTCCACTGTACTTTATGAAAAAAAATGTCCTCTTTATTTAATTTTTTTTTTTTTTAAATATTCGGAGTGCTGGGCAAGAGAATGTAGCTCTATGTTTGGACAGTTAAGGGGTGTTAAGTGTATATTGAGGGGTAAGAAGGGTCTACCCTTCCCTTCCCCCACTCCCTGCCTGGGCTAACAAAATTTCAAACATTGTGTAAAGTAGATAAAATGGTCATAGTAGCTAAGCATGAAGTATTATAAGTATCAATTCATTTTGGGAGATGCCAAAGGTTTTAGTCACACGTGAACAGGAAATTAAAGGATATGAATCACTGCCTATTGAAAAGGTTGAAGATGCTGTCAAAGAAACATGACAAGTGGTTTCTGACTCATACCAGTTATCAACTAATGAAACTGACACTGCTGTATGCTGAAACAAAAAGCCAGAAATTTAAAATACTCTAATAAATACTTTATGTACCTACTGGTTAACTTAAAGGGTTCCTTATTATTTAGTGCCTTAGTAATGGTATTGTTTCAGTTAATCCTTTCAGGGTTGGTGCCATACTTGTACGGCTTGACAGCCAGGGTCGGTGCCGTACTTTCATGCATAAATTCTAGTGCCTTCAAATGAAGCGGAAGGAAGCTGGTAGACCTACTTATGAAAGAACAGGTCTGCGTGGTCACTGTGCGCAGTATAAAAAAAAATGCAGTATGCAGTGCATGTGAGAAAAAAAACTCTGACCATGTTTTTGGTTTAAAACGGCAACCTTGCAGTGTATTTTTGTATGGTATTTATGGTTGTACTCTCGTTTTCTTGGTTTCATCTCTATTACAGAAATAGAGATGATTTTGATTGGTTTTATGGTGAAAAGTACCTTGAAATTGAGCTTAAAGTAGCGGAAATGTTCGATTTTTGCCAATGTTCAAGAGAAAACAAATCACCCCACACATCTAATACACATCAACTGGTGAGTCTATTCTTTCACAAGTGCGCTGATATTATTTATACCATTTTTACAATAATGCAGTAGTCAGCATAACAGTAAATCTTCTATTATTTGTGAGAATAAAAATTCAAAATGGAAAGCAAGAGTAATATAAGAGGGGTCTGGAGATGTGACTAATGAACAGAAAAAATATTATTTTAGTGCCAGGAATGTCTGCCTTGTTTATTCTGGACCCTATTTTGAAATTGGCATCTTTTGAAATTTGTGTGAAATTGACCAAATTGCCAATTTTTCGCCACTTCACTGGGTAGTTGAAATCGGTAAATGGGCGGTTTCTTGTACTCATTCGATAGAACAAATGGAGTTCTAGCAAAATAGCTATGATTTTACTTGACAGGAACATTGGAATTGACTGAAAATAGGGCACCAAATGGGCGAAATCGCTGATGCATAAATATCGTCGAGATCGCTAACTTCGTGAGAGCATAATTCCATAATATAGTTTATACATGTGGTGGGGATGATGGATGACAGTAGTAGCCACCCACTTAGAGAAAAGTTCCCATTTTAACAAGGTCACATACCAATGAATTTAACTTGTGGTGATATTTAAATGCAATTTATTATTTTTCAAGGTGATTAATACCATACTCACATTTCTTTTTGTATATTTAGCCTTTTCCTGACAGCATTACAAAACTATAAAGCTGGATATTGTCTTGTCCAACTCTGCTTACGAATTATCCTTAGGGCTTACCTTCTAAATGTCCTGTAAATATAATTCACTATATTTTACTTAAAATGCAAAATTGAGACAGTAGAAAAATTCAAGACAGTTCAGTAGGAAAAGTTGCCATTGGACTCTGCAGTGTAGAAGACAGTCCCAAGAAATGTGTTACACTCACTTGTACAGACAAGAAGATAGTACAATCGCATAGGAAACATGCCGTGTATATGTATGGATTTTTTTTTTTTTTTTTTTTTTTTTTTAAATTTTTACTGAATGCTTGTATTGCAGAGAATTTTAATAAAACATTTTTGAAAAAACTGAATGACAAGAAGAGCTAATAGTCATCACATCCCATCAGAGAATGTCTGAATAAATAAATAAGTGACCAAATAGTGTTAGTAATAATAAATTAAGAAAAATTTATATCCATAAAGTAACTTTCACCCTACTGGAAATTATGACAGACCCAAAGTGGATAAGTTCTCACTACCATTAGATGGTCCTCACACACAGTAAATGACCACTGGAAACCACCTAAATGCTCTTGACTTTTCTGTGTATATAGTTATGAGAATTAACAAGAAAGCTATTATCGCTTCCCATTACCTTATAAAATAGCGTAACAAAAAGTATTGTCACAGAGAACTTCTACTGAAGATGCTCCTGTGGCCAACAGACGGATGTCACATGGTACCAGTGCTCCAGGTTTCACATGCTAATCTTTCTCAAACACATAAATAGGTCAACAATTCATATTTAACACACTAGTATTTATAATTAAAATACATAAATCAGCCATTATCCACTTTACACAGTTTAAAATCTTTCCTAGCATTGATATTAGACAGTATTAAGTATTAATTCTCTACTTGTTAACATATCTAGAAATGGCTTTAATCAAACATCCATATCATTTACAGGGTTACATCTATAGAATTTTTATAGAGCTCTATGGTTAATATATCTGGAACATACTGAGTGTTTGTCTAGTCTTCATATAAAATAATCAAATTACTGGTGTGATATCAAGCTCTAACCTCACACCTAACCTCAGATGTACCAAGGTAACCAATATAAAAATTCAATCAATATCTAAAACCTCACTAATCCTGAATAATGAGGATATAACAATTAAATGGAGTAATGACCTAGTGTTTCAAACATGAGACTTTGAAAGACTTAAGGAATGTATCCTGGAGACACTCTGTCATATTGTGCACTTGAAATGCAAATATGACTAGTCATCCTTCAAATAAGCTTATGAGGTGACTTAAGTTGTTAAACATATTCAAGAATTCTTTGAAAAATATACCTTTATTTTAAAAATGAAGAAAAAACAAGAACATCTTGAATTTTAAAGTATGATAAGTAGTAGCTGTGCACCTTAATGCACTAAATGACAATAATTATACAAGTGGCTTGACCTGAGTGTCTAGTGAATACAAGCCTTTGGAAAAGCTATGTTCAAGTGTGTAGCCACTGCAGCAGCTTTGCAAACTTACTGCCATCATGTGACTAGATAACCGTCCAACCTCCCCAAGCTATTTTGTACAGTTCTTGCTAGAGTGTTGTTTCCACACACACACACACACACATATACACACACACACACACACACACACACACACACACTGCATACACTGATCTCACAAGAGAAGACAGCAAAATTATGTGTAATAAAAGCCATAGGCATATAAATTGTCTTAGATAGCTGGGGAAAGTTAAAACTAAAAGACAGACTAAAGTATCAGTAAGGAAAAATTCCTTATAAAAGTTAAATAACATTCAGCCTAATAAAACTATTCCTTTTATTATTTCTGGAAACAAATTCAACATTGGAATTCACTGGAAACTATTATATCAGTTTCCAAAACTCTCTTAACAGGTTCAGTGTTGTCTTGTGAGAGGAAATACTAATTACATCATCATAGGCTCTGACTGAATACAGTATTATTAGAGCAATCTTCATAATGTGAACTCTAAGCATTTACCTATCACTGACAAAATTTCTAATCTACAAGTGTACTCGTTTAATGAAGTTGGGGTGTTCTGGGCCAACTAACATTGTTGAAAGTCACTTTAATAAAAGACTGAGAATACAGTCTTGCAAAACTTAAAAAAAAACTTAAAGCCTTGACAAATCAACAGGTAAATGTAAACAAAAAATAATGAACCCATATATGGAAATATCAAATAGCACTGAAAGCCTTTCAAAACAGATGTAAGTATTATATAATGGATGTAAACTAAACAATTTTCATTGGTTCCCACATAGTGTTCTATAAGACGAGTCACTGGTGGATACCACCAGTAATCAGTTGATGGGTAAAGTCATCACAACTTCACCACCTGATCGTTTCGACAACCAGATCCTGTTGAAGAATATTCAAGTTAAAAGTGCATTATCACTGAGCATTTGTAGCTATATAACAAACAGCAGCTTAAATTGTGAAAATAACAGTACTACTGACCATCCACTTCAATAGACAATGTGCATTCATTACTAAAATTGGAGGTAGATTTTAATAATAACCTTGTGAAAGCAGAGAAAAGCTGTTGTAACTGATGTACAGCATTTACAAAAGTGTCTCAATTTTTTTATTTTAACTGTTATGCTTTATATCACTTAATAAATCCTGAAGCTTCAATATTCTGTTGTAGCAGATTATTTATTATTAGAATACAATACTGTATCTAAAGTATCTAAGAGATATACATTTTTTTTTTTTTTTTTTCAACAAGTCGGCCGTCTCCCACCGAGGCAGGGTGACCCAAAAAAAAGAAAGAAAATCCCCAAAAAGAAAATACTTTCATCATCATTCAACACTTTCACCACACATGTATATGTAAATAAATATAGTTCTAGGTAGTAGGTTGGTAGACAGCAACTGCCCAGGGAGGTACTACCATCCTGCCAAGTGAGTGTAAAAAACGAAAGCCTGTACAGTGGACCCCCGGTTAACGATATTTTTTCATTCCAGAAGTATGTTCAGGTGCCAGTACTGACCGAATTTGTTCCCATAAGGAATATTGTGAAGTAGATTAGTCCATTTCAGACCCCCAAACATATATGTACAAACGTACTTACATAAATACACTTACATAATTGGTCGCATTGGGAGGTGATCGTTAAGCGGGGGTCCACTGTATTTGTTTTACATGATGGTAGGATTGCTGGTGTCTTTTTTCTGTCTCAAACATGCAAGATTTTTCAGGTACTTCTTGCTACTTCTTCTTACACTTAGGTCACACTACACATACATG
This sequence comes from Cherax quadricarinatus, assembly GCF_038502225.1. Taxonomy (NCBI): domain Eukaryota; kingdom Metazoa; phylum Arthropoda; class Malacostraca; order Decapoda; family Parastacidae; genus Cherax; species Cherax quadricarinatus. The sequence continues at coordinate 5,232,529 of NC_091306.1, read as the reverse complement.
TACAAGCATATATATATATACACACCCCTCTGGGTTTTCTTCTATTTTCTTTCTAGTTCTTGTTTATTTCCTCTTATCTCCATGGGGAAGTGGAACAGAATTCTTCCTCCGTAAGCCATGCGTGTTGTAAGAGGCAACTAAAATGCCGGGAGCAAGGGGTTAGTAACCCCTTCTCCTGTACAAATTACTAAATTTAAAAAGAAAAACTTTTGTTTTTCTTTTTGGGCCACCCTGCCTTGGTGGGATATGGCAGGTTTGTTGAAAAAAAAAAAATTAAATAAGTTGGTAGACAGCAACTACCCAGGGAGGTTCTACCATCCTACCAAGTGAGTGTGAAATTGAAACCTGTGATTGTTTTACATGATGGTAGGATTGCTGGTCTTTTTTTTCTGTCTCAAACACACAAGATTTCAGGTACGTCTTGCTACTTCTATTTACACTTAGGTCACACTACACATGCATGTACAATCATATACATGTACGTATACACACCCGGACTCGAGTCCTGGAAATGGGAAGTGGAATAGAATTCTTCCTCCGTAAGCCATGCACATTGTAAGAGGCAACTAACAAGCCGGGATCAAGGGGCTAGCAACACCTTCTCCTGTATACATCACTAAAGTTAGGCCACCCTGCTTTGGTGGGATACGACCAGTTGGTTGAAAGAAGAATTAAATATAGTAGACCATCGATTAACATACTTACATAATACTAAAAGCATTTTGCAAAAGACCCACAATTCCTTCCTGCTACACCACATATATATTTATGCTATACATACAATACTCATTGAACATAAATGGATTCTGTGTACAAAAATTTACTGATCTGTGAGCTATAGATTTTAGATTTAGAATATTTCCAATCACTGCATTTACAAAATACTCAATAATCAGAAATGCACAGGTTTTCAGGCAAAACTTAGTTGTTCTATTGCCCACTCTACAAGAGCTGAATTCACATATCTGCAATATGTAAATAATAATATGCTGTTCTCTGTGGGCTTACTCCATGGGATAAGTGAAGTGTGTCATAAGAAGTGACTAAAATGTCAGTAGCAAGGAGCTGGTAACCCCTTCTCCTGTATAAATTACTAAATGTAAAAATGAGAAACTATCGTTTTCCAATTTAGGTCACCCTACCTAGGAAAAGTTAGTGCGTTAAAAAAAAAATCTGTGGCCTTGGCTATGGAACCACAACTTAAATACTATGTACACTGTATTATAGAGGTGGTTTGGACAGTTAGAGGGGCTGGAAAGAAATAGAATAACCTAGAAAACGTATAAATTATAGTGGAAGGAAGGTGGGGGTAGGGGTCATCCTTGGAAGGGTTGGAAGGAGGTTTTGTGTGATAAGGGCTTGGATTTCCAGCAAGCGTGTGTGAGCATGTTACATGGGAGCAGGTGAAGATGAATGGTTTTTATGATTTGATGATGTGCTGTTAGTGTGTGAGCATGGTAATATTTATGAAGGAATTCAGGGAAACCAGTTAGCCAGACATGAGTCCTGGAGGTGGAAAGTACAGTGCCTGCACTCTGAAGGAGGGGTGTTGACATGTTGTAGTTTTTTTTTTTTTTTAACTGTAGTACAGGCATGCCTCTGGCAACCCAGTGATGGAGTGAATGGTGGTGAAAATGTGTCTTCTCTCTCGGGTCATCCTGCCTTAGTGGGAAATGGCCTATGTGTTAATAAAATAATTATATAGTTATCTGTGAGCTGGTTACATAGATCCACAACTCATATACGATGTTATGTGTGAACTTTGCTCACAGATTCATGACTCTTGCTCTACTATATCACTTCACGTATCTATTGTAGTCTATGTTTTATGTCTGTTACATGACACGGGAAGTGAGTAACTTGCACAAAATATCCCAAACATCTCTAATAATTCTATGTATCAATTATGGTAGCCATAGAGCCCTGGACTGCAAATACAGTGCAACATCTGCAAGATTTTGGGGAACACATCTTATGGATATGGAGGGACTACTAAGAAAGCATTTAATGTTCAACATACTTTTCTCAATGCAAATAAGTTGCACTTTCTTCTCTACTCTTAATCCTTTCACTGTCCAGACCCTTGATCTGAAAATTGTCCAGTGTCCAAGAAATTCCCAAAAAATTTTTTTGCTATTTTTTCTTATAAAATACTAGAGAATATTTTTCTGAGGGTAACAAAACAAAAAGTACAAAATTTGATGGAAAGCTGACAAAATTACACTTTCACAAATTTTGCTGTCAGTGATATTTATGCACTGGTGATTTTGCCCACTTTGAGTCCTATTTTAGGCCAATTACATTGTTCCAGTCGACCAAATTTGTAGCTACACTGGAACCTCGATACTCAAACTTAATTTGTTCCAAAAGGCTGTTTGAGTGCTGATCTGTTAGAGTACCGAATGAATTTTTCCCAACCAATTTTCTTTTTGGTTGGCTGTTATCACTACTCTTCTCAGGCCCCATGGTGACTTATTTATACAAATATAAAACACACCAAAAAATGCGAATAAACACGTAATAGTTTACAGTGAAGTTCTGGCAGGTCGTGTTTGTTTGGTTGAGTGCTAAGCAAACGGTCGACTACCGACCGATTTTTTACTGAACAAAGCGTCTGAATACCGAACTGTTCAAGTACGGAGCTATCTGAGTACCAAGGCTCCACTGTATTTTGCTAACAAGTCTTCCATGTTATCAAGTGAGCACAAGAAACTCCCCAATTAACTATTTCAACTACCCAATAGTGTGATCAGATATTGGTAATTTGACCAATTTCAAATATTAAAATATGCCAATTTAAAATTTGGAAATAAATGTCTTAGGGCATTGTACAAATGTTGCTTCAGTAAATATGTGAGAAGAGAATTTCTGCACAATATACAGTATGCCTAACTTTCATTTTGAGTTTCTTGCAAGAGCTCAACTATAAAACAGTACTGTTAAAATCCTAAATGGTTATAACTATGACCATAATTTTTAAAAAGCTGGACCGGTAAGCCAGCGGAAGGCCTCAGTCAGATGACCAAAAGCTCCAATGGCGGATCACTGTCTAAGACCCCGCGTCAGGAAACACTTGCCCTGTTTCCTGACAAACCTTACCAATCCTAACTTACCCTATGAAACAGTATATAACAGAAATCTACCACAGTTCATGAAGGCAAGAAGAGTTAATATCAACTACGTTGCAAAAGATTACCTTGTAAATAATGACAAAAATATTAGAGATTAAATCTTATATAGGGGTATAATTTTATCCACACTGCATGTGTTGACTTACCCAATGCCAGTACCAAGAAGAAGCGATAAAACATTGGTGATAAGGAGTGTGTAAAGGACATCACGAGAGAAGAGTGAAGAGTTGCCCACCATAACACGGCGGATACTGGCACCACGGCTCACACCTTTACGAGGATGACTAAACCGCCATTCCCTATACAAGAGATAAAAATGCATGAACAAGAAGATATAATAATAAATATATGTTCTAAAAGTAGGTAAATACAAATGTGGGACAAGAAGCCTTTGGGTTATAAAGGATCCCCCTATACTGACAAGCTTTTCTGAGTGGGCTTTAAATTTAAACTGTACATGTAAGTTTTTAAGTGTGTATGCATTATATTGATAAAAGATTGGCCACAATGTTAGAATGTTTACAAGTTTAATAACAATGTGTTTATTTCATTTTTAACACCACAAGGGCCAAAAAAAAAAAGGGGGGGGGGGGGTCAAGAGTGGGATCCCTACGATAGGTATAACATCATCTTACTGTGAGTTATTATTTTTGAAGTGTTAATTTAATATACAGTAAGAAAAACAGAAAGAAGTGTAATACTGAGCAATTAACAAAAGAAATGGTGTGAAAGGAAAGTTTCAGAGTCAGGTGCAGAATGCACAAGTTGAGATAAGATAAGATAAGATTTCGTTCGGATTTTTAACCCCGGAGGGTTAGCCACCCAGGATAACCCAAGAAAGTCAGTGCGTCATCGAGGACTGTCTAACTTATTTCCATTGGGGTCCTTAATCTTGTCCCCCAGGATGCGACCCACACCAGTCGACTAACACCCAGGTACCTATTTGCTGCTAGGTGAACAGGACAACAGGTGTAAGGAAATGTGTCGAAATGTTTCCACCCGCCGGGAATCGAACCCGGGCCCTCCGTGTGTGAAGCGGGAGCTTTAGCCACCAGGCCACCGGGCCACCCACCAGGCCACCGGCCCAACTCAGCAAACACCCTGATTAATCACAAATGTTTTCACTAAGTCAGGAATGCCTTAATAATTCTGGACAGCCCTAGTAGTTTTGTAAGTGATTCATTTCTTTATGCCATGGTCTATATTATCTAGTAGTAGGGTGGTGATCCAGTAAGCTGCATGATAGTATCTTGGGTGTGGTGTGAGCAAGGTGACCCTAGCATGGCCCAGGACAGGAAACCTTCAGATGGTGTAAGGTTTCCTTCAGATGGTGTAAGGTTTCTAACTTGTATAATCATCTCTAAATCCACCTCTGATTCGTGTTGGTTTACTATTCTGTATTTAAAATTGAATACATACTCTGGCTTCATCAATCATTTTTTTTAATCATTAAAGTTAAGATCAAGTTTATAGTATACTATTTCTTTAATTTTTAATATTTGCATTTATGCAAAATATTTAACAAAATAAACACATTTTAAACAGGACTGCACATTCATGCCCGTGATCATTATAATATTTAACTAAAATACTAACTTTGGTGGAGTCTGGTCAGGCCGACTACTCCAGTCCCAGATCCAATCCGTCTCTGTGTTCTTCTCAACCCGAATAAAGTCTCCTTCCTGTGAAAAAAATAAACAAGACAAATCAAGTAGAAGTTTGGTAAATATTATTAAAAATGTGGAGAGACCCATAAAGGTTAAAACCTTTCTATAACTAGTGTGTGCTGTTCAGTGTACAGTGTGCACGAAGAAAAAGCAGAAATTTTGGCCGAGTGAATATTTCAGGACTTTATGGAATTATTTTAAACCGCCAGATGCTTTTATTCAGTAAAGTTAAAAATACAAGTAGAATTGCAGCATACAGAAACAAGAGCAATATCTACAAGAACTGCCGACTCATGAATCATAATGTACTAACTCTCATATCTATAATAATAATAATGTAGTAAAGCAAGAGTGGACAAATAAAGTACAGGTGCTTTGGGAGTCTTAATATCCTCATATGCTAGAATCATATGTAAATGCACATTCTAAAATGTACAATAATTAAAAAAAATTGAGTCACACACAAATGTGTTTACAGCATCAGAGTACCTGTACAGAAATAAAGTTAAAAATAAAATAATAAACAACTAGAAAAACTACAAACTAATAAAGATTTTATATATAAAGATTGGCATTATTTAACATAGTCAACCAATGAGCAATGAGTTTCAGCACACATTTGCTTACTACTGCATGTTACATAATGGTATAAAAATCACACAGTGTAATATATAAAGCATTTCTCTTACATTTTGAAGGAATACAGACCAGTGTCTCCACATTCATGTGCAATAAACACTTAGTGCTGTCTAGCCACTTTTAATTTTGTCCAGCATAATTTGGATAAACGAGTTTATGCCCAAAAACCACGTTGCAAAACTTAAAAGTGAGCATAACCTCTCCCTCACTGCCCATTTTCTTTTATAAAATACAGGATAAGAAAAATTTGCAGGACCTCTAGGAAAGTAAGTCCCCTGTAAATCTGTAAGAATGATTATATCACTTACCAACTGAGTATTGTGATTACATACCTTATTATAGTAATTAATGTATACGCCTTTCAGCACAGTCTCCTCTGGGTCGGTGGCCATCTCAGTGTTAGGGCTGTTTGGTGGGGACTTTGGCCTGAAAAAATGAAATAAACATCTAAATAAAAACAAGGATAACGTATTCTTTAAGGATTTTATCAATACAGTGTATAGAAAAAATATAACATCCTATGTTACCAACTGATAACAATTTAGCTATTACATACATCTACATCTAGGTAGTAGGTTGGTAGACAGCAACCGCCCAGGGAGGTACTACCGTCCTGCCAAGCGAGTGTAAAACGAAAGCCTGTAACTGTTTTACGTGATGGTAGGACTGCTGGTGTCCTTTTTTCTGTTTCATAAACATGCAAGATTTCAGGTACGTCTTGCTACTTCTACTTACACTTAGGTCACACTGCACATACATGTACAAGCTTATATATACATACCCCTCTGGGTTTTCTTCTACTTTCTTTCTAGTTCTTGTTCTTGTCTATTTCCTCTTATTTCCATGGGGAAGTGGAACAGAATTCTTCCTCCGTAAGCCACGCGTGTCGTAAGAAGCAATTAAAATGCCGGGAGCAAGGGGCTAGTAACCCCTTCTCCTGTATATACAGTGGACCCCCGGATAACGATATTATTTCAATCCAGAAGTCTGTTTGGGTGCCGTTATAGACCGAATTTGTTCCCATAAGAGATATTGTGAATTAGATTAGTCCGTTTCAGACCCCCAAAAATACACCTACAAAAGCACTTACAAAAATACACTTACATAATTGGTCGAGTTGGGAGCTGATCGTTATGCGGGGGTCCACTGTATTACTAAATTTAAAAGGCAAAACTTTTGTTTTGCCTTTTGGGCCACCCCACCTCAGTGGGATATGGCTGGTGCATTGAAAGAAAGAAGAAAGTTACCAACTGATAACAATTTAGCTATTACATGCATCTACATCTAGGTAGTAGGTTGGTAGACAGCAACCGCCCAGGGAGGTACTACCGTCCTGCCAAGTGAGTGTAAAACAGAAGCCTGTAATTGCTTTACATGATGGTAGGATTGCTGGTGTCTTTTTTCTGTCTCATAAACATGCAAGATTTCAGGTACTTCTTGCTACTTCTACTTACACTTAGGTCACACTACACATGCATGTACAAGCATATGTATACACACCCCTCTGGGTTTTCTTCTATTTTCTTGCTAATTCTTCTTCCTGTTTATTTCCTATTATCTCCATGGGGAAGTGGAACAGAATTCTTCCTCCGTATGTCATGCATGTCGTAAGAGGCAGTTAAAATGCTGGGAGCAAGGGGCTAGTAACCCCTTCTCTTGTATACATTACTAAAGTTAAAAAGGGAAACTTTTTTCTTTTTGGGCCACCCTACCTCGGTGGGATACAGCTGGTTTGTTGAAAGAAGCTGCATCTACACAGACGAAAGACATTTAAAAATAACTGTATATCATAAAAATTACATGTATTCTCTAACTTGATGGAACCCTATACATTGGATTTCAGTGCTTTAATCACATCCAGGAGAAATATTTTTCCTTTTCATAATATTCCTAAGAATGCAATCAGCTTTCTCTATAAGTTCTCTCTTATTACTGTTATCTGTACGAGATTTATTTGGTTTGATGTGCTGTTTAGGTAGCAGTCTCTCTGCATTCTAAAGGTGAAAGAGTACAGCAGTTCAGAAAGGCATCTGAACTGTGATGCCAGTATGCTTCTGGCAAGACAAATTTTGAATAAATAACAGTGAATGTGTTTTCTCTTTTGGGTCACCCTACCTTATGAGAGGTGGCTGGAGTGTTTCAAAAAAGGGTTGAGATTATTGAAATCTTTTATTAATGGACAACTAATGACTAGATTCAATTATCCAATGGTTTACTAGCTCAGTATCTCTCACTCCCAATTTTTTTTTCATCATTCTTGTTTGATGAATATCAATATCAGCCAGACTTAAAAGATATACTTGTACTAGTCTGTATGAGAGACATCTCTGAAATATAAAAATAACCCAAATCTGTTATGCAGACAAATTTGTATTATTTGCAGTTTTTAAATTCTTAACACCTCTAGGGATATAACTTCCCCCTCCCTGGGAATTTGTAATGACAACTGTATCTAAATTCAAATAGTTCTTACTTCACCACATACCACAATTATGCAGCAAGCCAAAATTTGGCTGCTTATTCTACAAGGAAGACAAACAAAATCAACCCTTTCACAATATTTCTACTCAAAGGACTTCTCCCTTAACCTATATGTACTTAAACTGTGTAAGAAATAGTGTTCATGGCTAATTTCCAATTATTGTATCACTTTTTCATGTTCTGCCATCAACACTGTTGATGGCAGTATTATGTACTGCATTATGAATCATTCACAGCACACATAAGTACCATAAGGCACCTAAATTACTGGGAATGGTTGAAGGTCCTCGATCTGTATTCCCTGGAACGCAGGCTTGAGAGATGCATGATAATATACACTTGGAAGGTCCTGGAAGGACTGATGCCAAACCTGCACACGAAAATCACTCCCTATGAAAGCAAAAGACTCGGCAGGAAATGCAACATTCCCCTGATGAAAAGCAGGGGCGCCACGAGTACATTGAGAGACAACACATCTGACACAATAAGTGTCAGGGGCCCAAGACTGTTCAACTGCCTCCCACCATACATAAAGGGGATTACCAATCGACCCCTGGCTGTCTTTAAAAAGGCACTGGACAGGCACCTAAAGTCAGTACCTGACCAACCGGGCTGTGGTTCGTACGTCAGCTTGCGTGCGGCCAGCAGTAACAGCCTGGTTGATCAGACCCTGATCAGACCCTAACCAGGCCTGGTCTCAGACCGAGCTGTGGGGGCACTGACCCCTGAAACCCTCTCCAGGTATCACAATGAAACTTCTTGGCAAAAGAAAATCATACCCATCAATAAGTAACTTCACAACAGAGCTAGATACGGCTGACTGGCCTACAGAATTCTCCAATGCCAATGGTATCGATGATTAGATAGACATATTTCTTAACAAATTACTTAGACTATATAACAAACATTGCCCCATAAAAACGAAACGGATTACGAATAAACGGCTAAGGTGCCCATGGTTAACTAACACCATATTAAAATCCAGTGATAAGAAGCATCAATATGAAAAGCAATACAGACAGGACTTTATAAACAAAGATATTATTAAACACTACACATCAATCCTCACCAAACTAATAAGAAAGGCAAAGCAACTGTACTACTCCATTAAATTCACCAAAACAAGAGGAGATATAAAAAAGACCCGGAAGAGATGCTCTCGGATTCTGGGCCCCTACAAACTGAAAAAACGAGGGATATTGTCCTACCTAAACCAAACGAAACTACAGCCTACTGATACAGTTAACAAGGTAAATGACTTTCTCAACCAGAGGATCAAATCTCACAAGCAAAATCCCAGGTACCAATGCCAGAGCAAGTGATTACTTAGATGGGAAATTCCAAACCTCCTCCTATCTTGCACCAACCAAGCCCACAGAGTTAACCAAGATTATTAAGTCACTTAAAAATAAATCAGGAAATCTGGCTCAAGTCCCACCATTATTGTACAAATGAGTGGCTCATGTTCTTTTGCCTGCTATTTCATTACTCTAACAAATCACTAGAAACCAGCACTTTCTCAACAATACTCAACAAAAGTTTCCATTCTGCTGCAGTCTCTTTTTTATCACACTGTCCAGTTGAGATACTTATGTGTCAAATTTCAATAAAATTATTCTAATGGTTGAATATTCTTTTAAAGCATGTACAATAAAGCCATGTCACTACACTATCATACTCATTATGACACACACTGTTTCAAAACTTTCATGCAAACATCAATTCACCTTGTCAATTACTTGAACTCCATTACAGAACAGTTTTAAGCAAATATATACTATATACATATATAACTACAACATATATGGTGTACATGCATGTTTGAAGAGCACTCATTATTGCCAAGGTAAACCAATGTACACTATGCACCACTTAGTAAGAGAAGCCAAGTGTTAGGTAGGCTGGAAATCACAGGTACAGTTACAGGATTGGCTATGTAGGCTTACTCCAACTAGTAACAAAAGAGAAAACAGGTGTTGACAAAAAGTGACTACAAATTGTGCCAAAATGACAAAGTGGCACTAACGACCAATGCAACAAACAGATGTAGTGGCGAGATGAATAATGTCAAAATCTTTGACAAAGAACACAGACAAAAGCACTGGATAATAAAAATACTCAACTAAAAACTCAAAATTAAATGTACTGTACATGGTAGAAAATAACAGAATTTGTTGATGGGTAGGAAAATTATGGAAGGAAACTCACGAATCATGTGGAGAGTCCCTAGGTGTGTCCCTACGAGAGGAAGCTAATGACACTCGCTCTGAAGACTGGTTGCTCTCTCTCTGGGCCTCTCGCAACAGTCGCAAGTACTCCTCACCATTCCCAAAGGGCAATGGTGTCACCCGGTCAGGACTACCCGGCTGGTTGGACAGATCCACCCATGACTCTGTTGAAAACAAAGAGATCATTAATTTGACTACGTACATAAAATAATTATGTACTGTACTGAATAACAAGCTTGAGAAATATCATAGAATTTGTCATAAACATTACAATGAAAATTGCTTTCAACTGCAGTGTACTATTCAAGAATGTTATCCTTGCACCACTTAAGATTCACATGAAGTACAACAATAACTGCTACTATGCTTAATCATTCTAAATTGTCTGGCCCTTATTGTTGCCCGAAATTGCTTTTGAGGATTTCTGATCCCACCTGGGTTTCAAGGTAATGTTGAAAATAATCAATGTTTAATACAGGTTAACATTTAATGCAGGGCCACTTTTAATGCAAGGTCACATTTAATTCAGGGTAACATTTAACAGAGGGGTAATGGTTAATACTGAGAAACTTAATTTAGCTATCCCTGAAGGGGTACTTTCAAGTATATGACAATTTATTTTTTCTTTCTTCAAGATTTTCATATAGTATAACCTAAAAATGATTCATTCATTCAGCTTCAAAATTTGAATACTGATATATTGTGATCAGGGAAAAGTTCATGCAACTACAGTAGCCCTCTGGTCAAACTTATATAGACCATTCTCAATTTTGTCTTTTGTGTCATAACTTGAGAACACCTTTTACTGGGATAAGTAAATACAGTGGACCCCCGGTTAACGATATTTTTTCTCTCCAGAAGTATGTTCAGGTGCCAGTACTGACCGAATTTGTTCCCATAAGGAATATTGTGAAGTAGATTAGTCCATTTCAGACCCCCAAACATACACGTACAAACGCACTTACATAAATACACTTACATAATTGGTCGCATTCGGAGGTGATCGTCATGCGGGGGTCCACTGTACAGTGGAACCTTGGCTTACGAGTTTAATCCATTCCGTGACCTTGCTCGTATCCCAATCTGCTCATATGCCGAGTCAATTTTCCTCATTTAAATGAAGAGAAATGCCATTAATCCATTCCAGTGGAATTCTTGCTCTGGGAGGCAAGACAAAAATACTTCAACACTCCCACACTCCCGACACCACCATCCCAGCTTCGTGAAAACGTGTTCAGTTATACTTCTCTCCTACAAGCTAGCTGTGTTTGTGAATTGTGTTTTGATCTTTTAATTACCATATCTTATATCTGGCAAGCAATCATGACACCCAATAGGCATACCAGTGTTGCTGACTTGACTGAATGACTGACTTGACTGACTTACTGAATGACAGACTTTTTTCACTGAACAGAACCCTGAAATGGTGTCTAGAGCAGCTGATGCCTTACCGTCAGTTATAAATTGTACTGCAGGGTAAAATAGAAAAGAAATCCATTACAGAATTTATGCACACTCTAGTACAACCATCGACTTAAGTACCAGACCCTCTACCATCCACCTCAGCCCAGTAGGACCACAACATAACTCTCCACTCTCTTCACAATCATCCACAAACACCAGCACCCACAATTTAAGGTAAGAAATAACATTATTTCTGTTGTAATTATAGTCTTAAGCAGCAAAAACAACATAATACAGCTTGACAATGAACTACAATTATATATTCACTTTCATTTTTGTAAGATCTGGAAGTCTAAAAAAAAGTAATTTGATGGGGAAGCTCGCATCTTGAATTTCTGCTCGAATCCAGAAACAAGAAATCGACCGAGTGACTGCTCGTATCCTGAAAATAACTTGTATGGTGGGGTACTCGTAAGCTGAGGTTCCACTGTATTGTGAAGCCTCAATCTAACAGACCTTTATTTAACAGATTTCAGATTTAATGGACAAAATTTGTGGCTGAACATGTAGAAACAACAAACACTTTCAATTAAATCCAGAATTGTGTCATTGTTACTGTCAGTTTTGTAAATTAATTTCAGATTTAACATAGTCCATTAAATCCAGAACTTTGTGTTACAATCATGGAAATTTGACATGTAGGTTAGTACAAATACAAAGTGAGTCTATCTCATTTTCAGCATTCGAAGGATCGAGCCTTCACCACGTCTTGCTCTGAATGACCCACCTGGATTAAGCTCTTAACATGAAATAAAGAAAGAAACAAAGTTTCCTGTTTTGTAGGTCACTACCTCGATGAGAGATGGCCAGTGTGTTACTAACTGCAAATTGCACAACTATAAAAAAGTGAATAAACACTGCATAAGAAAACTCATACGGAATGAACTAGAAGTGTTCCTGTGATACCAAACTAAACTACTTCCTCCTAAGCATGCATACATTTGTAAAACTATTAATTAAATTTTGCTTAAAGAGGGTGGGCAGGGAGAGAATGGAAGGGGAGAGAAGCAGCAGGACAGCCACAGGGTGGAGAGGTTCCCCAGGTGCAAATTTTTTTTTTAATTAATGGTTAATTTTCAATGTACAGTATATTGACCAATGGCCATGAAAGCACAATAGCTTAAGAAATGCCACATACCTATTGAAAATCATGTTTTTAAAGACAATTTCTTTAGTGCAGCCAGGATTTCAATCCTGGCTGCACTACTGGTAGAGAGAAAGAGGTTAGAGGGGTAAAAAGATGGATACAGGGGTAAAGTGAACAGATATTTTTTAAGACATCCTATATAATTTTAAATTTTTATAATGGTTTTACGTACATACTTGTTCTATCTAGGCTGGAATATTGCTGCAAACTAACAGCACCTTTCAAGGCAGGTGAAATTGCTGACCTAGAAAATGTACAGAGAACCTTCATGGCACGCATAACGGAGATAAAACACCTCAATTACCGGGAGCGCTTGAAGTTCCTGAATCTGTACTTCCTGGAATGCAGGCGGGAGAGATACATGATTATATACACCTGGAAAATCCTAGAGGGACTAGTACCGAACTTGCACACGAAAATCGCTCACAATGAAAGCAAAAGACTCGGCAGATGATGCAACATCCCCCCAATGAAAAGCAGGGGTGTCACTAGCACATTAAGAGACAAAACAATAAGTGTCAGGGACCCGAGACTGTTCAACTGCCTCCCAGCATACATAAGGGGGATTACCAATAGACCCCTGGGTGTCTTCAAGCAGGCACTGGACAAACACCTAAAGTCGGTACCTGACCAGCCGGGCTGTGGCTCATACGTTGGATTGCATGCAGCCAGCATGGCAAACTTCTCTTACTCATTTACATCAATGACCTACCAAACGCATCTAATCTCCTTAAACCCATTTTATTTGCAGATGACAATTTATGTCTTCTCTCACCCAAACCCAACCATACTAACACTGTAAATGCTGAACTGCTAAAAATATCTACTTGGATGATTACCAACAAACTTACTCTCAATATAGACAAAACCTACTTCATGCTTTTTGGAAACAGAACTTCAAATGTACAGCTAAACACACTGACAAATGGTTCACTTATTTCTAGACAGACAGAGGGCAAATTTCTAGGTCTCCACCTAGACTGCAGTCTCAAATTTCAGACACACTTACAGCAAATTTCCAAGAAAGACTCCAAAACAGTAAATAGGCATCCTTTCAAAGATACGGTACTATGTACCCCAATCAGCTCTCCTAAGTAAAGTAAAGTTTATTTCTTTGTAAAGGTTACAATGTGTAATTACAATTTTGATTTGCTAAGTACAAAGATAGCCACTATCATGCCGAGGCATTTCCGGCCAACTAATCCTAATACATAGTAACTAATTAATTAAAACTAGATAAGATAATAGTACATAGTAACTATACTTAAAACTAGACAAGGAATAGTGGTTAGCTGTTTTACAACCTTATTTAAAATAATAGTCTTATTTAAACTTAGTACAAGCGAGTAGAGTTCAGTAAAATAAGCTTTAAATTGCACACAAAATCTACTTTACAAGTAATGGTGCAGGTGGTAATATTTTATGGAATGGCAGAATTAACCCTTAAACGGTCCAAACGTATATATATACGTTCACTCGCATAGCGCCCCAAATTTTTTAAGGGAAAAAAAAAATCTTTTCTTTTAAAAGGAAAAAAGAGCATATGGTACCCAGGCATCCCCAATTTTTTAATATGGCACACAGTGAGTGCGCACACCCATTCTCTCATGTCTAGGTGACTCAGGCTTATTGTGGCAACGTTGAATGAATGACAAAGAAAACGTATATATACGTTTGGGGCGCTACGCGCGTGAACGTATATATACGTTTGGACCGTTTAATTAAGGGTTAAAAGCAAGGAGGTCATACGATAAGACTAATTAGCAGATGTTTTGGCAGATTTGGTTAATATTGAGAAATAAGACGATTTTATGGATTGGCAGAATTAAGAGCCTAGAGGTCACATAATAAAACTAGTTAGCAGATGTTTGGTTGATATGGTTAATATTGTGAGATAAGATGATTTTTTAGCAAAGTCCTAAATTTATAAGCTGTCAAGGGGATCCTTCACCTGTTCCAGTAACAAGTTCCAGATCTTCGGGCCTTTTATGTGCATAGCATTCTTGCATAGTGAGAGTGACTTGAGGGATGTTGAAAAGTGCCTTATGCCTTGTATTGTGCCTGTGCATTCTGTGTAACTGCCAAGTAGTAGTTTTAGGGGAGGGTTTACAGTGGAGTTTAATATTCTGTATATGTAGTAGGCACAATAATAAGAGTGTATGTCCTGTATACGTATTTAGCAAGTCGAGTCTTTTAAAAAGTGGTGGGGTGTGCTGTCTAGCACAGGAGCTGGTTATCACCCACATAGCAGCTTTTTGTTAGATTATTAAGGGTCTAAGGTAGTTGGCTGTGGTTGAGCCCCAGGCACAAATACCATAGGTGAGGTAAGGATTTATTAGAGAGTGGTACAGGGTGAGGAGAGTCGTTTGTGGTACATAGTATCGCATCTTGGAAAGGATTCCTACTGATTTGGAAATTTTCTTGGCTATGTGATGAGTATGGGACTGAAATTTAAGATTACAGCCAAGGAGAAGACCTAGAAATTTGCCCTTTGCGTGTCTTGATATAGGGAAACCATTTAACAGTATGTTAAGTTGGATATTTGAGGCTCTGTTGCCAAACAGCATGAAGTATGTTTTGTCTATATTGAGAGTGAGTTTCCAAGCACAGCTGGGTCTGAATGGGAGTAGACATATGTAGTGTCATCTGCGAATAGAACTGGTTTAAGGAGTTGGGATGCCCAATGCATCATTGCTGTAGATGAGAAAGAGGAGTGGGCCTAGGACACCACTCTGGGGTACTCCTACAGCTACAGGTTGGATAGCGAAGTTGACTCCATTTGCATGTACATACTGGTGTCTGTCGTTAAGATAGGATTTTAGGTAGTAAAGAGGATGTCCTCTGACGCTGTGATGATTCAGTTTGAGGTGCAAGAGATTGTGGTCGGCTGTGTCAAACACTTTTCGTAGGTCGATAAAGAGCCCCAGAGGATATTCATTATTATCGAGAGCTGTGTATATTAGTTCAAGCATTTGAATAATAGCGTCATTCGTACTTTTTTTTTGGTTTAAACCCAAACTGGCATGGGTTAAGTATGTTGTTGGATGTAAGGTAGGAGTAAAGTTGCTTGTGTATTGGAAAGTAAGGGCAAGTTTGATATGGGTCTGTAGCTGTTCAAATCAGCTGGATCTCCTCCTCTGTGGATTGGGGTGACCCTTGCTGTCTTGAGTATAGATGAGAAGGTTGAGGATGCTATAGATTTGTTAAACATTGTTGCAATAATGGGTGACAGTTCTGGTGCAGCTTTTTTATATATGAATGGTTTGTACCACTCTCTCATTTACCCTTACCTCACCTATGGTATTTGTGCATGGGGCTCAACCACAGCAAATCACCTTAAGCCTTCAATAATCCAACAAAATGATGCAGTGCAATTGATTACTAACTCTTGCATTAGACATTATTATTATTATCGACAACACATTCCACCTCTTTTCAAGAGTCCTAACTTGCTTAATATACAAAACATCCACACTTATTATTGTGCCTACTACATACACAGAACACTATACTCAAATGTAAACCCTCCTCTCAAACTCCTCCTTGATAACTAACAGAACACACAATCATAATACGAGACACAAATCACTCTTCAATATCCCTCGTGTCCATCTCTCCCTATGTAAAATGATATGCACATAAAAGGCCTGAAGATCTGGAATTCGTTGCAAGAACACACTAAAGGACCCCTGTCTGCAAATCAGTTTAAGGCCCTACTAAGAAATCACCTCATCACCCAAAATTAACCAGACAAACCATACCTAATCACTACCAGTTACTCAATAGCTACTCATATTGTGCTGCTGAATGCTCAACCACTTACTCACTACTTCAAAATTAGGATGTCTAAATTTCATTGTTTTAAATAGTACTACATTGTAATACATCATAATGTAAATTGTTCCTTTGTAATACCAAATTTCATTGTTTTAAATAATACTAAACTGTAATACATCATAATATAACTATGGAAAATTTTTAATTTTCCGAAACTATAGTGCCTAATAGGTGTTTAATGTGTCGATATGGGTTAAAAATGTATTTGAAAATAGGATAGAACCAGGAGTTCCCTTGGCGCATGCGCAGATGTGCGGGGGATAGGTCGAGCTGGGGCACAGGGGCGGCGGGAGTGTTTTGAAGGTAGTGAGGAGGCTGGGAAAGCATGGAACCAGGAAATTGGCATTCACGGCGGCCTAAGGATTAATATAGGCCTCATTTCATAATAGGAAGTGTCGTAACTGTTCCTGGTGGAGAGTGAGGGAACGTGATTTACGGGACCACCGTAAAAAGGTGGTAAAATTAGTGAATAATGGTTCGACCGGGTGTGACTGGTGCGCAGCCATGGTGTGTGTCCAGGGGAAATACCAGTGTGTTAATCCTCACTCATCGGCCTCAGATCTTAATGGAGTGACCTCTAATGTGTATAATAATTATGAGACGTTAAATCGTCTTGTGAATGGTAATGTAATCAGTGATAATAACATTAAGTTAAGAGAATGCGGGATGTGAAATAGATCCCCCTGCTCCGAGTGAACGCGTGATTCTCGTACCGAGGATAGTGAAGCTTTATGGAATCACGACTTCTAAACCGGGACAAACCAACGGATACCTCGTCCTGCTGGAATAAGAACCATGTTGGTGTAGCAGGACATCGAAATGAGATGGTGAATGGAGGAAATAAGGAGTATCAATCACCCACAGTTAAGTAACCCTTCTAGTTATAGCAGACTGATACTGGCCAGTTAGGTATGTTGTAATTGGTGATTGTTATGGGTGATCCAGCTACATCAAGTGACCACCAGAGAATATCTGGTAAGTGGTGAGATTATGTACAAGTGTTTTCCTTGATGGATATATCCATGTGTAACCTACCCCACCCCCCTTCATTCAGTTAAACTAATATAATCTATACAGTCCACAATTAATTAGTAGCACCGTACTTGTGGGTGCTATCCAATCCATACTGGTCTCGGATAGATATGGATAAGATTGTGAGGTCGAAGGAATCACTTGCCGTGACCAGGGTAAGTAAGTAAGTAAGTAAGTAAGTAAATTTATTCAGGTATACACAAATACAGTTACATAGAATTATCATACATAGCAGCATATGTGTAGAGAACCTAGGATAACCCAAAAAAGTCAGACAGAGTGGTGGTTAAGTTTTCTCACATGTCTACACGGGGTGACTACGGTAAACAATATGGTTGTCTCCCAATGAGTTTACTTGTAAACATGTAATGTTGAGGTACATAAAGGTAATCACCCCTAGAAAATTTTCCATAATAACCATATCAAAGACAATACACTCAGATCACAACATAATAGAGGTACAGACATGTATGCACAGGACTCCTGACCAGCAAAATGTGATCAGTCATGAAGGTCTCCTCACAAAATTCAATTTCAATAACAAGAACGTACAATGGGATCAAGTCAACCATGCCCTAAATGAAACAAGCTGGAAAGATATCCTAAACAACATGGATCCGAACATATGCCTAGAAAAAATGAACTCCGTGGTTCTTGAGATCTGCTCAAGACACATTCCATTAAGAAAAAGAAAGAGAAGACGTAAACTAGAAAGAGATGCTCCTTTTACAGATGAAGGCGAAGAGTCACAGAGCTGCTGAGAGGGGCAAATATATCTGAAATACAAAGGGAGACACTGGTCAATAAAACTGCAAATATCGAACTTAAGCTGAAGGAATCTTACAGGAGCCAAGAATCTCAAGAAAAACTAAAAGCCATAATAGAAATTGAAAAAAAAAGAAAAAAATACTTCTTCTCTTATGCAAAATCTAAGGGAAAACAACATCCAGTATTAGGCCCCTGCTTAGTTGGGATAGGACATACACAGATGACAGCCAAGAAATGAGTGAGATAATGAAGTCCCAATACGACTCAGTGTTCAGAGAGCCGCTGCTCATCTAGGGTCGACAATCCAAATGAATTCTTTATGAACGAAACCCAAAATTTGATCATCTCAAAAATCTTGGATATTATCCTAACTCCATAAAGACTTTGAAAAGGCAATAAATGACATGCTCATGCACTCTACCCCAGGCCCAGACTCATGGAACTCCGTGTTCATCAAGAATTGCAAGAAGCCCCTATTGCATGCCTTCAGCATTCTATGGAGAGGGATCATGGACACGGGTCATCCCACACACACTAAAAACAGGCATTGCCCCACTCCACAAAGTGGTAATTTGTTTACTATAATTTTTACTAGTGAATATATCATTGCTTAGTTAATCTTAAGTTACTTTTAAGCCTGCCCATAATGCTCTGCATACAAGAGGCCTTTGGCATGTACACCCAATCACTATATTTCTTTGTACAACTATGTATCATGTCCAAATAAAAATAAATAAATAAATAAATAAATAAATAAATAAAGCAATTACAAAGAACTACAGACTGATAGCACTAACATCCCACATCATAAAAATTTTTGGGAGGGTTCTAATAAGCAAGATCACCAACCACCTAGATACCCATCAGTTATACAACCCAGGACAACACAGGTTTAGAGCAGGTCACTCCTGCCTATCCCAGCTCCTGGACCAATATGACAAAATCCTGGATGCTGTTTAGGATAAACAAAATAGATGTAGTATACACAGACTTTGCAAAAGCTTTCAACAAGTGTGACCATGGTGTAATAACACACAAAATGCGTGATAAAGGAATAACAGTTAAAGTTGGTAGATGGATCTATAACTTCCTGACAAATAGAACACAAAGAGTAATAGTAAACAAAGTCCCAGGCAGCCACGGTGAAAAGCTCTGTTCCATAAGGCACAGTACTCATTCCTATTCTATTCCTCATTTCTGACATAGACAGAGATGTCAGCCATAGCTCCGTGTTTTCCTTTGCGGATGACACCCGGATTGCCATGGCAGTGACCACCATCGAAGACACTGCAAGACTTCAAGCGGACATCAACCAAATCTTAGAATGGGCCACTCAAACCCATACGAAGTTCAACTAGGAGAAATTTCAACTACTCAGATATGGAAAACTTGAGGAAATTAAATACAATAGAGTGAAAAAGAAATGTGAAGGACCTGGGAGTGATATTGTCAGAGGATCTCGCATTCCAAGACCACAACAATATATCTACCTCATCGGCTAGGAAAATAATAGGATGGATAATGTGAACCTTCAAAACTAGGGATGCCAAGCCCATGATGACACTCTTCAAATCGTTTGTTCTCTATAGGTTGGAATACTGCTGTATACTAACGGCCCCCTTCAAGGCTGGCGACATTGCAGTCCTGGAGAGCGTACAAAGAACTTTCACAGCACACATAAGTACAATAAGGTACCTAAATTACTGGGAACGGTTGAAGGTCCTTGATCTGTATTCTCTGGAACGCAGGCGAGAGAGAGACATGATAATATACACTTGGAAGGTCCTGGAGGGATTGGTACTAAACCAACACAATAAGTGGCCGGGGCCCAAGACTGTTCAACTGCCTCCCAGCATACATAAGGGGGATTACCAATAGACCCCTGGCTGTCTTCAAGAAGGAACTGGCACCTAAAGTCAGCACCTGATCAACCGGGATGTGGTTCGTACGTCAGTTTGCATGCGGCCGGCAGTAACAGCCTGGTTGATCAGACCCTGATCCACCATGAGGCCTGGTCTCAGACCGAGCCTCGGGGGCACTGACCCCCGAAACCCTCTCTAAGTAAACTCCAGGTAATATTGTAAATTGTTTTAAATTGTTCCACTGTAATACTGTAATCTTTATAAACTAATTCTGCAGTGTAATAATTCTCTATTAGACTTATCAAAGCCATGTAGCATTACCTGATAGAATATTCAATTCTCTTGTACTCAATGTAACTCATCTAATGACCATATGAACTATTCTTGCCTTCCTAATCTTAAGTTAATCTAAGTTTGCCCGAAATGCTCTGCATACAAAGAAGCTTTTGGCATGTATATCCATCTATTACACTCCTCTGTACAACCATGTATCAGGTCAAAATAAACATCTTAATCTTAAATCTTAATCTTAGAGAATGAGAGCAAGAGAACGAAAGAGAGACATGAGAGCAAGATAAAAAGAGAGAGAGCATGATAGAGAGATGAGGGAAACTGAAGAGTGCAAAGTTACTTTAAAAATTTAAAGCAGTGAGCTACAGGAACGTGGAATAATGTGGATTAAAGTCACAATCTTACACAGCCTTGCTGAAGCCTAGCTTTTCCTCTGGTCTAGTTCTGATTTTTTTTTTTAACCAGATCACTGCGCAGTAATGAACTTGAGAGTCGGGCAACTCATCCGACATCAGTTAAGGCTCCATCGGTACATTTTTCTTTATAAGACTTGAAAAAAAAGGATTATCCAGTGATCAAAGCAATCCATGCAAGATCAATAAACACAACTCAAGTTATACTCATTTTATCAGTTTAAGGCGCATCAAATGCTTCGGTTATTAGCCAGCTGAGACCTATATAAGTTAAAGACCATATACATACATTAACCACTTTTACTGTCAAAGGCTTAATTATAGCCATTCCACATAAAACACTTTTAACTCTAAAGGCTTAAACATAAACATTTTACAACAGCCACCTCTACAACCAAAGATTTAACCATAAACATTTCATGGCAACCACCTCTACAAGCAAAGGCCTCTGTGACCTTCAAGAAAATGCCGCAAAAACAATTGCAGGAAATGTTGGCCAAACCCTTGTATAACCCCAGAGTAAAAAACCATTGCAAAAAGAACACCCTCAGTGTTTGCCAATATATATCTATAGATATATATATATATATATATATATATATATATATATATATATAATATATATATATATATATATATATATATAAACTACTGAGAGGAAACGACAAGGATGACAGAGACAGGATGTTCCAGAGATGGGACACAGCAACAAGGGGTCACAGTTGGAAGTTGAAGACTCGGATGAATCACAGGAATGTTAGGAAGTATTTTTTCACAGAGTTGTCAGGAAGTGGAATACTCTGGGAAGTGATGTAGTGGAGGCAGGATCCATACATAGCTTTAAGAAGAGGCATGATAAAGCTCATGGAGCAGGAAGAGTGAATTAGTAGCGACTAGTGAAGAGGCGGGGCCAGGAGCTGTGACTCGACCCCTGAAACCACAACTAGGCGAGTACACACACACACAAAGGTGATGGGGTCGTGAGAGAGGGAGCAAAGGCGCTACACAAATAACCCGCACATAAAAGAGAGAAGCTTACGACGACGTTTCGGTCCGACTTGGACCATTTACGAAGTCACTTTGTAAATGTGTGACTTTGTAAATGGTCCAAGTTGGACCGAAACGTCGTCGTAAGCTTCTCTCTTTTATGTGCGGGTTATTTGTGTATCGTTCCAGTCACGGTATTGTGCCTTTTTTTGTTAGCAAAGGCGCTATGTGTACCACTAACAACAATTTTTAACACATCTATCGAAACAGGGCGACTACCTGAGGTATGGAAGACGGCAAATGTAGTCCCAATTTTCAAAAAAAAAAAAAAAAAGACAAAGCATTAAACTACAGACCAGTGTCACTGACATGTATAGTATGCAAATTCATGGAGAAAATTATCAGAAGAGTGGTGGAGCATCTAGAAAAGAATGAGCTTACCAACAACAGCCAGCACGGTTTCAGGGACGGAAAATCCTGTGTAACAAACCTACTGGAGTTCTATGACAGTGACAGCTGTACAAGAGAGAGAGAGAGAGAGAGAGAGAGAGAGAGAGAGAGAGAGAGAGAGAGACGTGGGTAGATTGCATTTTCTTGGACTGTAAGAAGGCGCGACACAGTTTCACACAAGAGATTAGTGCAAAAGCTGGAGGACCAGGCAGGGATAACTGGGAAGGCACTGTAATGGATTAGGGAATTCCTGTCAGAAAGACAACAGCGAGTCATGGTATGTGGCGAAGTGTCAAAGTGGGCACCTGTGACGAGTGGGGTTCCACAGGGGTCAGTCCTAGGACCGGTGTTGTTTCTGGTATTTGTGAACGACATGACGGAAGGAATAGACTCTGAAGTGTTCCTGTTTGCAGATGATGTGAAGTTGATGAGAAGAATTCAATTGGACGAGGACCTGGCAGAACTACAAAGGGATCTGGACAGGCTGCAGGCCTGGTCCAGCAACTGGTTCCTGGAGTTCAACCCCATCAAGTGCCAAGTCATGAAGATTGGGGAAGGGCAAAGAAGACCGCAGATGGAGTACAGTCGAGGGGGCCAGAGACTATAAACTTCACTCAAAGAAAAGGATCTTGGGGTAAGTATAACACCGGGCACATCTCCTGAGGCGCACATCTACCAAATAACTGCTGCAGCTTATGGGTGCCTAGGAAACCTAAGAACAGCATTCTGACATCTTAATAAGGAATCGTTCAGGACCCTGTACACTGTACGTTAGGCCCATATTGGAGTATGCAGCGCCAGTATGGAATCTACACCTAGCCAAGCACGTAAGGAATCTAGACTGGTCCCGGAGCTATGTGGAGAGATTAAGGGAAATCTACCTGACGATAATGGAGGACAGGAGAGATAGGGGGGATATGATAACGACATACAAAATACTGAGAGGAATCGACAAGGTGGACAGAGACGGGATGTTCCAGAGATGGGACACAGCAACAAGGGGTTACAGTTGGAAACTGAAGACTCGGATGAATCACAGGGATGTTAGGAAGTATTTCTTCGGTCACAGAGTTGTTGGGAAGCGGAATAGTCTGGGAAGTGGCGTAGTGGAGGCAGAATCCATACACAGCTTTAAGAAGAGATATGATAAAGCTCATAGAGCGGGAAGACTGACCTAGTAGCGGTCAGCGAAGAGGCGGGGCCAGAAGCTGTGAATCGACCCCTTCAACCACAACTAGGTGAGTACACAAATACCTCTGCAACCACAAATACCATATCTTTATTTCTACAAGTACAAGTACAAGGTATACAGGCCTAGCTGACATCAATGACATCATACTCTATAGAAAACCGCTTGTTATGCAGAGCATTTCGGGCAAATTAGGTCAGTTTTGTCCAGGATGCGACCCACACCAGTCGACTAACACCCAGGTACCCATTTTACTGATAGGTGAATATAGACAACCGGTGTAAAGAAACAAGCCCAATGTTTCTACCCTCGGTAGTACACACCTTAGGTTAGTACACACATTCACCGAAAAGAAGCGTTCAGAGCGTTCGTACAAGACGCAACAGCGGACGCCTGATTGAGTTCGATTCCCAGCGAGGGTAGAAACACTGGGCGTGTTTCTTTACACCGGTTGTCTATATTCACCTATCAGTAAAATGGGTACCTGGGTGTTAGTATACTGGTGTGGGTCGCATCCTGGACAAAACTGACCTAATTTGCCCGAAATGCTCTGCATAACAATCAGCTTTCTATATAGTAGTATGTCATTGATGTCAGTTAGGCCTGTATAGCATGTACATGTACTTGTAGTAAATAAATCTATTATTATTATTATTATTATTATTCGGTGGCCAACATAGAGGTAGGTTTGTTTGCATCACAACTGTGTCTGAGCCAAGGACAACATATTACGTTCGGACGCACTCGTGACGTCACGTTCCATTGATTGTGAGTGGAAGGGGAGGAAGAATAAGAGGGAGAAGGGCATCCTCTGCAAGGCTGCCCCCCCCCCATCGAAAAAAATTCTTCCCTCCCTCCAATGCATGCAACAAACGTCACAGAAAAACTAGATGCAGTACATGCGTAACACCTCCGGGGTTAAAAATCCGAACGAAATCTTATCTTATCTTATCTTAAATCCAATATGACTTGGGTGTCCTCAGTTTTTTCTTTTACTATTAAATGGTCTTCTTATATCGCTAACATTTGAGATAAATGATTAAATACATAACTAATTAATACTGGGAATACAATCAAAGATTTGCAATAAACACACTGAATGACCAGAACTTTGAGTCTCAAGTGTTACTTTAAAACACTTGAAAACAAAGCTATGGATATTTTCCGTTTCAAAGGTAAGTTATATTTCGCTGAACTCTCATCACATCCGATACATTCATCAGCTCTATCCTTATTTTAACATTTGTAATAAATGTCACCATACTGAAACTTAATTTATAGCCACTAGAAAATCTAAGTAATATCTTAGCATAGAGGCTGTATATTCGCATCCAAAAATTATTTTATTTTACATATAATTTTGATTAAGAAGGAATCTGTCCATCTTAACCTAACCTTACGTAACTGATACAAGTAAAATATCACGTGCATATATGCACCTTATATATAAGGATACATTTTTTATTTACTTAGGTCTATGAGTTAAATTTCAACTTTTTGGCATTCAGTAACATTACTTATGTAACTAGCGCAAGAGTGTATCTTCCCTACACACAAAATTCTCACCCACTTGCGACTCCTCCAAGTCCTCTATACCCTCCCTCCCACCCACATACTTCATATACACCCCCACACTTATTATCTGCCACCACTACTGCACCCTTCTCTCTACTGTACCCGCCTATCCCTTTCGGCACACCCATTAACCACCATATGCACATCTTTCGGTGTATTGTATAATCCCTTGCGAGTATACTTTAGCCAAAATTTTAGGTATTAGGTTTTTCTTGATGTTAAGAGTACAGGTGAAATGCAGTCGACAAGTCTTAAACCTATTAACCCTGCCATTAAGCAAGCATCAGGCACTGGGTCAGCGGTGGGTGGGTATGGTGCATACATACAGTATAGGAGTGTGGCACGCTGCCTTACGCAGTTGGCAGAAGTTGTGCTGACGCAGACTTCAGTATTCAAGACGTGACTTCAATACGCGACCATCACCACTACCTGCGACACGCCCCTCACTCCCAACCTTAGTCTATTTATGACCTCAAGTTCTAGAAGGCTTGCTAGTTTTATAAACTACTACTAAAGCATTACATCCTAATTATTTTAGGGTTTAAGTCAATGAGGGTGCTATTTAATTATACGTAAGTATCAGTGTACTTACCACACATAACAAAAGTGTATGAAAAAAAATTGTAAATTTCGATGCATGCTAGGCAATAAAACAAGTAAATCCCAAGTGTCAGAGTTGAGATCTAGTTACAAAGCACCAGAACCGTGGGATCATTTAACGTTTTCAACAACAAAAAAAAAATAACAATAGTTCGCTGCCATCATTACCAATTATCATCGAGCATAATATTTTGCTACCAATACAAATTACGATTACGTACTTAATGTCATATTAAAGATATCAGTAGTGGCGTGTCGTGACAATTGCTAAACAAATAACTGTTAACTTTTCTGATAACACCAACGTATTAATAATAATTAGTTTTACTGATTCATTTATCAAATAAAATAGGAAGCACTAACATAAAAATATTATTTAACTTACCATTTTAAACATAGTTCAATGGATTTTTTTTTTTACTTTCGAGCAAAATGGTCAGTAACTTTGCTGAAAAAAGTCTGGCTTGCGTTTTACAATAATTCTTTTTTTCAATTAATAAAGCAGCAAAGCTTTGCAATCTTTCTTGACCTTGATGATATCTGGAGTGCATTTTAATTCGCTTCAAAACAGAGAAGCTGAGCTCTACAGCTACTTCACTCTTAAGCTTTTTTTTTCTACTTCGCTGAGTAAAAAAAAAAAAAACTAGGTTGTGACTTCAAAACAAAAACCAAAGAAATTGTTTTAGTTACGCTTCAGTAACTGCAAAGTAAGCTTTATAAATTATTTTCTAGAGCCACTTACTGATGGAGTGTAAAACCTCTAAGAAACAAAACGAATCCAAATTTAGGAATCTGACATTTACCAGGTCAGGCATCGTGTCATATTTCGGTGGTGCTGCTGGCAGCGATCTGTAGGGAAGGGGTGGTAGTAGTAGTAGTAGTAGTAAGGGAAACAGCCAGGCGTCAGCACTGCTGCTCGTGCCTAAATCTCTAGCAAAAACAAAAAAAAATTTCACTGATGACGACAAACATCATTGAAAAGAAATTTTCAACATCAGAATGCTTTTCACAGCTTATCACGAAAACTTGAATCATATTCACGTATATTTAAAAAAGGGGTTAATAGAAATATATTCAAATTCTGCTTATATATATTACGTCTGGCAGTAGTACATATTTCATCTTTAAAAATGATAGAAGCAGCTAATGAACATTTTAATTCTGAAAGGGAGAATTTTTATTGGGTAAGCAATGTTTACCTTATGCAGCATTGCACGCCTCTGTATAAAAATATAAACAAAACTAAGAGTTACGGTCCAAACCATATCCATAATCCGTTACAAGTTAAAGGTTATGTGTCACTCTTTAAAGCAGTGGCGGCACCAGTGCCTGGGGAAGACGGCACCTGCAGCAGAGGCAGCGGCAACGGCAACAGGCTCAGGCGCTGTGATGGCAAGGTCAGTGGCAGTGGCAGCACGGTCAGTAGTAGTGATAAGGAGAGGGTGGGGAGGAAGCGGCGGCAGGGGCAGGAGCAACAGTACCAGCGACAGGGACAGAAACAACAGTACCAGCGGAAGGGGAAGGAGTGGGGCATAAATACGTGTTTACCTGGAGAGAGTTCCGGGGGTCAACGCCCCCGCGGCCTGGTCTATGACCAGGCCTCCTGGTGGATGAGATCCTGATCAACCAGGCTGTTGCTGCTGGCTGCACGCAAACCGACGTACGAGCCACAGCCCGGCTGATCAGGAACTGACTTTAGGTGCTTGTCCAGTGCCAGCTTGAAGACTGCCAGGGGTCTGTTGGTAATCCCCCTTATGTGTGCTGGGAGGCAGTTGAACAGTCTCGGGCCCCCTGACACTTATTGTATGGTCTCTTAACGTGCTAGTGACACCCCTGCTTTTCATTGGGGGGATGGTGCATCGTCTGCCAAGTCTTTTGCTTTCGTAGTGAGTGATTTTCGTGTGCAAGTTCGGTACTAGTCTCTCTAGGATTTTCCAGGTGTATATAATCATGTATCTCTCCCTCCTGCGTTCCAGGGAATACAGGTTTAGGAACCTCAAGCGCTCCCAGTAATTGAGGTGTTTTATCTCCGTTATGCGCGCCGTGAAAGTTCTCTGTACATTTTCTAGGTCGGCAATTTCACCTGCCTTGAAAGGTGCTGTTAGTGTGCAGCAATATTCCAGCCTAGATAGAACAAGTGACCTGAAGAGTGTCATCATGGGCTTGGCCTCCCTAGTTTTGAAGGTTCTCATTATCCATCCTGTCATTTTTCTAGCAGATGCGATTGATACAATGTTATGGTCCTTGAAGGTGAGATCCTCCGACATGATCACTCCCAGGTCTTTGACGTTGGTGTTTCGCTCTATTTTGTGGCCAGAATTTGTTTTGTACTCTGATGAAGATTTAATTTCCTCATGTTTACCATATCTGAGTAATTGAAATTTCTCATCGTTGAACTTCATATTGTTTTCTGCAGCCCACTGAAAGATTTGGTTGATGTCCGCCTGGAGCCTTGCAGTGTCTGCAATGGAAGACACTGTCATGCAGATTCGGGTGTCATCTGCAAAGGAAGACACGGTGCTGTGGCTGACATCCTTGTCTATGTCGGATATGAGGATGAGGAACAAGATGGGAGCGAGTACTGTGCCTTGTGGAACAGAGCTTTTCACCGTAGCTGCCTCGGACTTTACTCTGTTGACGACTACTCTCTGTGTTCTGTTAGTGAGGAAATTATAGATCCATCGACCGACTTTTCCTGTTATTCCTTTAGCACGCATTTTGTGCGCTATTACGCCATGGTCACACTTGTCGAAGGCTTTTGCAAAGTCTGTATATATTACATCTGCATTCTTTTTGTCTTCTAGTGCATTTAGGACCTTGTCGTAGTGATCCAATAGTTGAGACAGACAGGAGCGACCTGTTCTAAACCCATGTTGCCCTGGGTTGTGTAACTGATGGGTTTCTAGATGGGTGGTGATCTTGCTTCTTAGGACCCTTTCAAAGATTTTTATGATATGGGATGTTAGTGCTATTGGTCTGTAGTTCTTTGCTGTTGCTTTACTGCCCCCTTTGTGGAGTGGGGCTATGTCTGTTGTTTTTAGTAACTGTGGGACGACCCCCGTGTCCATGCTCCCTCTCCATAGGATGGAAAAGGCTCGTGATAGGGGCTTCTTGCAGTTCTTGATGAACACAGAGTTCCATGAGTCTGGCCCTGGGGCAGAGTGCATGGGCATGTCATTTATCGCCTGTTCGAAGTCATTTGGCGTCAGGATAACATCGGATAGGCTTGTTTTAATCAACTTGTGTTAATCCAAGTCACACGTAATATGGCACAGCAAATTATTGAGAAAGGGGAAATCCCACAATTGAGGCAGTAAAATGGGATGCTGGATTCATGCAGCATCCTGAATCCCCTTCGCCACCCTCGGAATGGTGGGAAGGAGGGGGCTGGAGTGACTTAGGAAACCAAGAGGCTGGGAGCGAAAGGCGATACCTGAGAGGAAAACAGGTTTCAAAGTAACAGGAAACTTGGGAGAGTGTACTAAGCGTGAGAGCCACTGAAGGCTTTAGTAACTTCGTTTCAGACTATGAATAACTGTCACGTATTTTATCAACTACTATTCTGAAGTGGATGAGGAAGAAGGGGGGGGGGAGAGAATTAAGTGAGAAACGTGGGCTTTAATGTACAGGAGGAAGAGAGTGTGTGTTTTAATGTTGAGGAGGGAGAGTGGAGGATAAGATGAGAGAGAAGAAAGAAAGATAAGTGTATGTTTTAATGTACAGGAGGAAAGAAGGATAAGGCGAAAAGTGCGTGTTTTAATGCAGAGGAAGAGAGGAGTTTTAATGTAAAGAAGGAAGAGGACGTGATAAGCGTTTACTTTAATGTAGAAGAAAGAGCGAGAAGGACAAGTGTGTTCCTTCTGAAGATAAAGGCCACTTAGTAATTCTACTTATAGTATAATGACCTGCACTGAATAGCCTTGGAAATTATGTCCGTATCTACCATGTCTCCCATTATCGCAAGGAGTTATTTCAGCATGCATATTTGGGAGTAGTTTAATGTTTTCTATGCAGAAATCTCACTATGTCGTCCACGTCTGCGCTTCAGAAAGTGCAATTTGAGAGACTTTAGGCGTTTCCATTAATTTGGGGGACTGTAAATATGCGGGCAGTGAATGTTTTCTGAAAATTCTCCAAGTTTGCAATTTCGCCAGCCTTACAGGGATATGCCTGAGTACAGCATAACTCTAGCAGAGAGCATACCAATGCCTCAAGAGTATAAATGGCTTGACATCTTTTGTTTGGAAAATCAACTTCTTTTCTCATAGCTGTGATAGCGCATCTCTCGTCTTGATTACATCGACTCAAGGCTGAGGTACCGATTACCTCAAACTCCTGTTCTTCACCATTCTCCTTTGTATGGATTGATGAAGCCACTGTGTGGCGAAACGTTTCCTCAATAAAAATGCCCAAGTGTTGCACATGTGTCTAATTAATCAATTTCTCGGTTCTCTGAACAATTTATCTAAACTCTCTTCTTATAATGTAAGATCTTCTGACAGTGTTACTTTTAAACTTTTGGTCCATAGTAGAGGAGGTGAAAATTGAGAGTGACATGGGCTTGGATGTCTGATTTATTCTCGAAGGATACTATTCTCAGTGCCGGATTATTCAAGGGAAGAGGGAGAACATGGGCGCCAGCCCCGGCGCCCCCACACAAGAGAGGGGCCCCCAGAAAGCAAGGCTCTTGGCACACTGCATTAAACTTTGTGAAAAGATAATTAATTTGCTTTATCAAATAAGCTCATATGTAGAAGAGTACATATATGTAAAAAATACACATCATGTATAGAAAAAACAAAGCTAGTTGACACGTAATATAATACCAGAACGTAATTTAACAACGGAGATTTCGTGGCTTGTCCTGAGGACCCCACAACTTTTAATCTCGTCCTGATACTTGTTTAAATTTTGGTGTCGTCTGAGGTGATGGGAATAGAGCAAGTACTTTTACTGAACAAGGCTGGATAAAAAATCGCAGTGTGGGGTTATCTTATTCTACACAAGTCACAGTTTAAACAAAGCTAGCTATGCTTCTCTATCGTAATCTATCACACGTGATGAGCTACAGTGCAAGCAATACAGTGTCAGCCTAAGCTAGACTTCGGTAGTGCGATGAGTAACAGGTATCGTTTAAAACTTTAAACGAAGCTACGTTTACTAACTGTTGTGCAGGTGAAGAAGATTATAGGGAGTAAGCAACTAAGTCGGGTCTAGGAAAGCTAGGTTGATGGGTAGTGGTATGGTGATGGGTAGTGGTATGGTGATGGGTAGTGATATGGTGATGGGTAGTGGTATGGTGATGGGTAGTGGT